>NC_068400.1:18152036-18452036 GCF_023724105.1 Carassius gibelio | reverse complement strand
ACTTTGAAATCCCTTCTCACAGTGACTTCAGGGGCTATGCCAATAAATTAATGCTGTTCTTGAGGCTGATTTTTCACTTTTATTTTTCCCATTTCATCTCTCCCCATCCCCATTCTCGTTTTCACTCTGCGCCTCCATGAACGACAACATTGAACACAAATAGTGCTTCGCCACGTCTTCCTCCTCCCTCTCAAGCGCAGCATCAATCGACTCGGTAATATTTCTGATAAGTGCGCGCCTAGTAGAGACATTTGCGGTAGGGATTTTGTTACAATCACATACCTCCTTCACTTGGTCGAGCGCCAACAGCCAAAGTCTCTCGGTTACCCGTTCGGCTAGAGCTTCCAGATCCATCTCACGCTCCTAATATACATCCGCTTACCCGGCCGAGACTCTCCGCTCTCTCGCGTACTCACAGTGATCCTTCGGCTTGCACTTCGTCTCGCACTCCGGCTCGCACTTCTTACAAAACCCATAATTTGATGGGTTCGTTTAATCTGGTTCACTGCACGGCATTTATTCACATTAGACAAAACTTTGCGTGCGTTCACAATACTACAAAAACCACTCTTCTTCTGCGTCTTCTCCGCGCCCGCCCCTGTCTTCTGGGGGCGCCCTCTCCTGTAAGATCGCTATAACAACATGCCTACTTGAGCATCACTCAATATAAATTAATGCATTTGCACCAACCTCGATTTAAACACATTTCCTGCATTAACTCCATTAACTCCAAATTTAGAGTACATATGAACTAAGTGAACAATAAAAGAAATAAAAATAAAATAAAGACATTTGGGGGGCGTACTCTTTCTCTAAACATTAACATCAACGTTCCAGGGAATATTATTCTAAGCCCCACACATACAGTAATTCACAAAATTGATTAAAGACAGTGACAGGCAGCACTCATCTTAACTAAATATCAGAGTGAGTGACAGAGATACAGTAGAAACATTATGTGTGATTTTGTATTAAATAATGACCCAGATTGTGAAATACATTTATTAGCCTTAGATTAAGGGAAGCACAACTTGGGAAATGAGAGCATCCAAGGTGAAAGCTATGGATTTATTTTAAATATTTGTAATGTTCTTTAATATTATCCATAGTTTTTTTGTGGTTATTTTTTTTTTTAAGTATCGGTTCAGGCAATGTTTAGACGCCGGTACCATTTTAAAAGTATTGAAAAGGCACTGGACCCTACTTAAAAGTTATTATTTCTCACTGGCTTATTTACCAAATGGGTGCTTTCTGTTCGTCCTCCACAAATTAAGCTACTGTAGGTAGTTCGGTAGTGAGATGTTTTAATAAATTATCGTTGGCGATTGATGACGCAATTGACAATGTTGTGATAACTAGGCTATACCAACTTTGTAACTCGTTACCCCCAACACTGAACATAGCAGACATATGTAACGAATACAGGAAACTATCAATCAAGAAGGTATCAGGATTGAGTTATTTTTCATTTTTAGTTTTTGATTAATCACTTGGATTAATCATTCATTTTAACAGCACTATAATGTTTATTGTAAATAGACAACTATACAAGGGTAATTGTTACTAAGCCTGCACCAGTGTTCTTGTCGATTGCCCTCACAGATTCCTGCAGCTAAGCTTGGATGTACATTTACATTCAATTAAAGGTTATTGATATCTCTAGTCCTTTAATGTATCTGCATTGTACTAAAGTGCGTTCATTTTCAATGGGCATATATGCGGCTGAAAGAGGTAGCCTAGTGCATCCCAAATTTTTCAACATGAACATTTTAATATAACATTATAGTCATTATGGCCTATGGCCTTTAGAAAAAACTTTTTTTTTGAGGAGGGGTAGTGTTTTTTACTGTATTGTAAAAAATGTAGCCATTTTTTTTCCTTACATTACTTTTACTTTTATACTTTAAGTAGTTTTTTAAACCAGTACTTTTACACTTTTACTTGAGTAAAAAGCTTGAGTTGATACTTCAACTTCTACAAAAGTCCTTTTAAACCCTAGTATCTATACTTCTACTTGAGTAATGAATGCCAATACTTTTGACACCACTAATTTATATAGTGCTTTAAAAAAAAAAGATTTTGTCAAAGCAACTGAACAACATTAATTAGGTTTCAATAATGCAAAATGACAGTTCATCATTGAATATGTATACTTCAGTACTGTAGTACATTATAAAACACAGTATGCAATAACATATTGAGTGTAAATTATCATATATAAATTTTATCAGATGAATGCCATGGCATTATTGGGACAAAAACGTCTCAGGTTACTTATGTAACCACGTATAGTGGCAACTGCTCTTCTTTAGACCGTAAAGCTCTTCAGAGAGTGGTGAGAACAGCAGAGCTCGTCATTGGACATTCGACCCCAGCCTTACAGGACATCTATCAAACTCGCTGCTTGCAGAAAGGACCACAGCATCATCAAGGATATTACTCACCCTGCTCATCACATGTTTGCCACACTGCCATCTGGCAGACGCTTACTATCCATCTGATCACAGACAACCAGACTGAAGAACAGCTTTTATCTTCAAGCCATCAGACTACTTAACAGCCAGCTATTCTTCATCTAAAACCAGAATACATGCTGCTCTTAAGTTTATTTTTATTGTACTGACACTTTTATATTCTTTCATGTAGCTCTGTGACAATCTACAATGACATTTTGGACACTGCTCTACTCGGAAATACGAAATCAAAATACGTGCTGCTCTTAAGTTTACTTATTGCATCTGCACTGCTACTTAAAATTTTCTTTAATCTAGCTCTGCGACACTCTACAGTGACATTTTGGACACTTCTCTTCCCCAATGTTCTTATATCAGTACCTCAGTACCTCATAACTCTTAACAGTGTCTACCTTTATTGTATCTGTTACTGACACTTATTTATATTTAATGCTCTGTCTGTTCACTGTAGAGACATTGAGTCCCCTAGCGGTTGCTATGGGTCTTGTTTGTTTTCTGAGAAACTACTGCACCTACTGGTAACCTGTTTGACATGGAGCAATAAAAATATACCAAAATCCTTGATTATTCTGGTTAGTCACATTGTACTGCTATTATTTTGAACAATACTGTACATAGGATTTTAGAAAGAACACAAATTGCTTAATGTGCAATCTTACCACAGTGTGGATTTTAGAAAGTGCACAGGGACTTTGTGTGCACACTGTAACATGGATTTTAAAGATACCATTTTAAGGGGCCCTCGTGGCAGTCTAAAGGAGCAGCCCATAGCTGGAAATGGTGCATCCCAAGAACAATTTATTTGAGAAGTCATCAACTCAATCTATGGTGTAATGCTGAGGGAGCATAACACCTAGCTCTCAGCCAAAAGAGGGAGGCTTAACCTACAATCGGTCCATCAGAAATCCTGAAGGGTAAATGTATTGAAATTGCTGGTGCATCAGGGAGGCAGAGGAAGGCCCAGGTTAGCCAGATGTTGCTTATTCCAGGTCTTCTTGGAAATCAGAGAACTCAACTCTCCACGTGAAAGGAGAACTCCTAATTCAGAAAAGAGTTAGCGTGCTCATAGGCAATTCTCCGAGAAAAGAAAAAACATGGTAGGCTATTGTCACAAAGTTCTTGTTTGGCAAAATTATTAGCAATTTTGTATCTTAAGTCAAGTTAAGTTACAACAAGTTCAATGAAACATCTTTATTGTATTTCTATGGGCAGAGGAGAATAGTTATACCAAAAAGAAACTAAGAAAACACAAATTTAACATTCATAAAACTGTACACAATGTAATGCGCATGTTAGTGGGGTTATAGGGCTATCTAGTGGTCACTGTTTTTTTGGGGGGTGTTTTTTGGCTCAAATGCGCGTGGATCGCAAGTTGTGTGTGTGTGGATTGGGCAAAGCTTAAAGGACGGAATGAAAGTCTCAAAATTAAAATTAATCAAATAGAATCGCTTTACAAGAGACCTGGATGAATGCACAAGCGTCGCCTGATCCATAAATGCACATTTTAATCCCTACATGCACAAATTATGATAATTTTTAATACAAACTATAACATTTGTATTTACAAATATGTCTCCATTTGAACAAAATGCTGCACATTAATGTAATTCTTTACTCTGCAGACACCTGTTGAAAAGCATTTGTTTCAGTGAAGTGAAGCACATTCACAATTTTTTCAAATCGTGTACACGTTAATGAATTGCACTGGGCCTTATTCGTTAGTAATTGTGTGTGTATGGGACATTAAATGCTGTAGCCTAAACTGCGAAAACGAAGTCTCAAAATCCAAATGAACCGAACAAGATCGACTCGAACTAGACGTCAATTAATGCATGCTGGATTAGAAGGGGTAACCCAACAGGGCCCATTAAGAGACAGTCCACTGGTGCAGCTGGACAAGGTCTGATAGAATCTGAAGAAATAATGTTTTAAAGCTTGATGAAGAGAGTGCAAGTTGCTGCAGCTGCGAGGAGGACAGTGATGCACGCGTACAGGAGTAATTGACAGTTCGCGGCACTGTGTACAAAAAATAAGTTTAAGCTCATTAGCGTTAGCGTTACAGAAAGGTCTGATTTACGCACTGTTACAACAGTCAAAATTTACAATGACATTTGAGTTCATGAGTTTAATGTTGTTGTTTCTTGTGGCAGACCAAAGAGTAATGACAGACCGTTGATCTTTGAATAAACATGTGTTTAGTTAAGGTTTGAAATTCATTATCTTTTATTATAGGCTACGAAGTCTAATATCATAAGCCCCCCCATCCCGTCACCCGACTGAACAACAACAACAAAAGACTGCAGCTGTATTGCTCCAAGTTCATTCATTGCACATGCAATAATGTAAGCTAGGGAAGAGAAGAAACATTTAAGAAAAGAAAAGAAAACATTCTAAGCATATTATCTTTTATATAACTATTAGTACAACAATAGTCAGGCTTCACAAGTTAAGTGAGAATCCTTTCACATAATGCACAATTTTTGCTTAAAATTTTCTTTACATCATATTAAGACTGGACTGAACCAAACACCAAAAAGGCCTATGAATTTTGGGTGGAACATTAGAGGATTGTTGGATATTACCTCTTTTACATCCAGACTGCATCATCATACAACAACATACTGTGTCAAAGGGATATGATGTGAAACCAGCAATAATAGTGACTGTGTGAGCAATCATCCAGCTGACAAAAATAAACACAGATATTTTATACTAAAATAACAAAAACTTGATGGGGTAATTGTTAATGAACCTATAGCTGGATGGTCAAATAGTAAAATAATCTTCATATTTCCACAAGAAGATCAACAGCACTTCTCATCTTCCCTTCCTCCCTGACTGTACAGCACAATTTCACCATCCAGTTAGGTTCATTAACAATTACCCCATCAAGTTCAGTCAGCAGTCTTCTGCCATTATCAAGAGTACCGCTATGCAGGGATCACAGAGAATTCTTGGATTTAATCAAAAATATTGTAAATTATGTTCTGAAGATAAACAAAGATCTTATGGGTTTGGAACGACATGAGGGTGAGTAATTAATGACAGAATTTTCATTTTGGGGTAAGAACGTAGCAGCATAATTGGTCATCACACCTCTCTTCATCTTCAACTTTACTTTACCTTAATCCCTCTCTGTTCCAACTTGTTCTAATTTGAAAGATGTCTTAAGTCTGGGCAACTTTGTAGTGGCACCCGTGTCATACTGGAAGGAAGAAAGGTTGCAAAACATCAATATTTCTGTCATGATGACTCTTGGAATGTTTAGCATGGTAACGTTACTGTGTTTGGTTCTGGCAAGTACAGAGACTTACGTCTGTCAATACATCCACAACATGCTGCTGTGAGCATGTAAGACAGGTTGCTGTCTTACATGCAAAATATATGCATGCAAAATATATGAATAACCCCATAGCACACGTGATTACCCCATAGCAGATCTATACAGAACAGGTGGAGTTGGGGAAGGTGGAGGGATCCTGAAGCATTAACCAATGTTGAGCAGCTAGCTCATTGGCTACCGATACAGGAATGTGTCAATCAGCTGTGACATGTGATAATGATGTCATTATGTCAGACTGAGTTAGACCTATTGGACTAAGCCATCTAGATTTCCATGCCAGATTTTTGTAGTTAGTTTGGAGACCTGAATACTTCTAAAGTTATTTACATAGAGTTTTCAGGGTCCAAGAACTCAAAATCCCTATTGTTTTCCTAATGGTCATGTTTAATACATTAACATTTAGTAGACACTTTTATCCAAAGTGACTTACAAATTAGGACAATGGAAGCAATCAAAATAAACAAAAGAGCAATGATATATGGTAAGTGTTATAGCAAGTCTATACAAGTTTCAGTTCGCTTAATATAGTACACATAGCAAGTTTTTTTTTAATTATATAATAAATAAAAAGAAAACACAATAGAAAAAGAATAGAGCACGCTAGTGTTAGAGTCTTTTTTGCTTTTGCTAATTGTATAATAAATACAAAGGAAAGGAATAGATACAATATAAAACGTATAGAGAACCAAGTGTTATTTCTTCTTCTTATTATTATTTTTTTTAAAGCTGTTAGTAAATAGCACAAAGCACTGAAAGTGCTTGCTTTTCATAAGGATGATGATTATTTTTTTGTCGTAGCACTTCTGTAATTAAATAAAAATGAGTGTTGTTTGATCATGGGCGCTGATCACATTGATGGCAGCAGAAAGTATGGCAATGACAACAGACTTTGAAATAGCAGATTTAACCTTCATCTGAATAACTGGAATGACTTTTTCAAGTCCATGGATACAGCCTAGGGTTGCTCACCCTCATGTCGTTCTAAATCCATAAGACCTATGTGCGTCTTCGGTACACAGTTTAAGATATTTTAGATTTAGTCCGGGAGCGTACTGTCCCTGCATTGAAAGTGTGTGTACGGTATACTGTCCATGTGCAGAAAGGTAATAAAAAAATCTTCAAAGTAGTCCATGTGACATCAGAGGGTCAGTTAGAATTTCTTGAAGCATCGAAAATACATTTTGGTCAAAAAATAACAAAAACTACGATTTTATTCAGCATTGTCTTCTCTTCCGGGTCTGTTGTGAGTGCATTCACTGCAGTGGAGTGATATCCGGTTTGTGAACGAATCATTCGATTTAACTGGTTCATCTTAGTGAACCGGTTGAACCAGTTCACCGAATCAAACTGAATCGTTTGAAATGGTTCGCGTCTCCAATGAGCATTGATCCACAAATTAATTAAGCTGTTAACGTTTTTTTATGTGGTTGACACTCCCTCTGAGTTAAAATAAACCAATATCCCAGAGTAATTAATTTACTCAAACAGTACACTGACTGAACTGCTGTGAAGATAGAGAACTGTAGATGAACAATGAGCCGAGTCAGATAACGAACGAAAGATTGACTCGTTCTCGAGTTAGTTGGTAGTTAGCTAATGTAATAATAGCTAAAGTAGCCATTAAAGGTTGTATCAGCGATTTCAGGCCCAAAAAAGGCCCAAATATAAATTATAACATTCATCTAATCTTTCCTAACGATCCGCTTAGCAGGCCGTCAAAAAAAAAAGAACGCATTTCTTGCAGGGGCCAAATGTTTATAGTAAAGACCCCAATATTTTGTTACCTTGTCTTTCTCATAGAGCAAAACAATTAATCAGAAAAACAAATGTGAATAAGATCGCTGCCGCGATTACCTAATCATGAAAAGTGCATATTACAGTATATATATGTTTTTTTTGTTTGTTTGTTTGTTTGTTTTTTGTTTTTTTTTTTTGCATTAAAGGTACTCAGGACGCGCTTTTGCAGCATTGAGCATTGTAGCCATGTAGACATGTCTGTTGAATGCATTGGCCAATCAGAGACGTGCAAATGAGTCGCTGTGCTGAAGATGTGTTTTGCGCGAGCTCACCGAGTTCTACACTTTCACAAACCTGTCATTATTATTGGCAATAAAGTAAAGATGCAAATAAGAGATTCACTGCAAAATATTTTATATTCTTGATGCTGCTCTGATGCACTCCCATTAGGACAATGCACCGCTCTGTTTTTCATTTTGGGGTAAGAACGTAACTCTGGTTGATACACGTGACCGAACAGAAAACACTGCTGCTACTCCTGCCTGCCCCAGATGACACTTCACCAGTCAAATCTAGATGCAGCTGTCACAGAACATCCCACAGACAAAGTTAGATAGCTTATTATTAAATATCACAGTCATCAGTCGCGGTGTCCGGTAGCACGCAATCTATTATAGTAGAAGAATAAAGTATGGTGGCAATTAGGTAAAAGTGTAGAACTGTGTTTGCTTATGTGCATAAATAGGAGTGTGAACAGTGAGATGTTAAAGCAGGTGAAAAGCGTTTGGTCAATGGTAAATATTGACCTATTGTGCATCTTATTGCCGAGCCCGCCTTGATATAATGACTGACAGATAGGGGACGTGATCAAGTCAAGAGTACATTTTAAAATCATCGTGGGGTATTTAATGAAAATCCAATTCAAAAGTCTTATGTGTAAGTATCAATGCACTTTAAAGATTTAAATAACCATGTTGCTACCCTTTTGCTGCACCTTTGTCTCAGAATATATGTAAAAATTCACACTGCATTTTGCTACAATTATCTTGCGGTAGCATGATAAAAATGCAATCTCAAGTGTCCTACCCATAAAGTCTAAATGCATTTAGGAAAAATGGCAATTAAATTATAATGTTGCTACAGTTTTTGCTTGGACATGCTAAACAATCAATTTGGGTAATTCAATTTCCTTTAATTTTGCAACTTATAAAGCTCTAAAATATGTTTTTAATGTACATATTAAAACTAGTGTAGGAAATGGCAAATGTAAATCAAATAACTGAATTTTCATTTTGCACTAAATGTTGCACATACAGTATATATGGGAAAATGTAAATTTATATAAAGAAATGCATTGCCATTTTGCAAATTATATTTCAAAATCTCTGGTCCTGTTTTGCAGTTTCATTTATGCTTGCAAAAACACTGCTCAAACTTTGCAATGGGTTGTTCTCAGTTATGATATTTTAATACACATTGAACTAAAATGAAAAGTAAAATAAAAGAAAAAAGTTTCAATGAAAAGCCTTGAAAATTAACATTCCAATAAATTGACCTTAGAAATTGTTACTTTTTAGATTGTTTTCATAACAATTAGCCTTTAACCATTAACCATTAGCATAATCGTGTTGATTATGATCTGTTGCTGTGTGGTGTCATCAATATGCAGGGTGCGGGTTGGGGGAAGTCTCATATTTTTGATCGATATTATAATATGGAGATACATTTCTATAGCTATGACTAATTTTACATTGTAATACTGTCTGCCCCTAGAGGGGGTGTTACTATTTATATTACTAGCCCATATGAACAAAATAAAATAAATAAATATGAACCAAAATAAATAAACTAGAATGCCCGCACAGACAAAGGAGTGTCTAAAACGCACATGCATGTTGAATGATAATGTCTGCTTTAACTTAATGCTCTTTAACTTAATATAAGAAGTTGACTGATTGACAACATGAACAACCTTGAAAGAGTGCACGGTTGTGTGAAAAAGATGCTTGTGGAAGATGCATTCATTTCTATTGCAATAATATAGCTCCTGGCACATTTTTATTTAATAATCATCATTTATCCAGCTAATTTTTATTATAAGACAAAGTTATGCAGCATCATTAAGAGCATGATATAACAACATTGGATAAGAACCAAGATGGACAGACGTGTGAAATATATAATTCATATCTACTTCATAAAAATGCATGTTACATGTACGAAGAGTAATTATGCAATTTTGTTGTAAAGCGTAGCTAAAGGAGCAGCAGCTGATTCTTTCTATGGGACAACAGCAGTCTCTGATATCGCAGCGGCAATTCCACCAGCCAAAAAGTCCTGGGCAAATGAAAAAACAGTCTCACTCATTGTCCATGGCAAATTACCTAATTTATAGATGGTCAATGACTTTTCTAAGGCCCTGATCACAAGATATGGGCCCAGGTGGAGGAAACCCGACCTCTGTTCAGAAATACTTGATGTCTGTGATAGACTATTCAGTTGCACTGCCTTCCTGGAAAAAACAGTTAGACCAGAACTAGTCAACCAACATTATACGCACCTGGGTGATCAGGTGTTCGAGTACCCACAGGAATGGCAGAGCAACCACAGAAAAATCATGTGATAGGCTGTGCTCGAAATGGCATACTTGCTTACTGCCCAGTACACATTGCATACTGCCCACTGTTTTTTTAAAGAATAATGACTGAAACAGTAAACAATAAGCAATAAATGTTTCAGAATAGTGTGCTACAGTGTCATCACATGACAAACACTGAACATTAATTCAGCACAGCTGTGGAGGCTGTTATCTTGCAAATAAATGGGCTAACTGTTCTTTTTGAAATCTTGTTAATAAGTTAGTATACTTTGTAGTAGTAAACAATAGTGGTACACTGCCCAATATAACTCATTTCATAATTGCTCTACTTTACATATTGGACAGAACTTAATCAACACTAAGATATCTTTAACTGAACAATTATATTTTTAGCAGTCGAAAAAACAATATAAAAATATCAGCATTTTCCTTAGCAACAGGTGTGTAAATTAGATGGCAGATATTAATAGTTCAGTTACTGTAGTACATTATAAACCAGTATGCAATAACACTGAGTGTAAATGATCATATATACATTTTATCAGATGAATGCCATGCCACTTTATTAGGACAAAAACGTCTCAGGTTACATATGTAACCATGTATGGTATGGAAAATGCTCTTCTTTCCACTGTAAAGTTCTTCAGAGAGTGGTGAGGACAGCAGAGCTCATCATTGGGCATAAAATTCCAGCCTTACAGGACATCTATCAAACTCACTGCTTGAGAAAGGACCACAGCATCATCAAGGATCACAGCATCATCAAGGATCCTGTGATCATATGTTTGCCACACTGCCATCTGGCAGTCGCTTACGATCCATCCGATCACGGAAAACCAGACTGCAGAACAACTTCTATCTTCAAGCCATCAGACTACTTAACAGCCAGCTATCCTTCATCTAAAACCGGAATACATGCTGCTCTTAAGTTTATTTTTATTGTACTTGCACTGCCACTTTTAATATTCTTTCATGTAGCCCAGCAACACGCTACAGTGACATTTTGGATACTGTTCTACCCAAGTATTCTTATACCAATACCTCTTATACTGCTTATAACTCTTAACACTGTCTACCCTTATTGTATCTGTTACCGCCACTTATTTATATTTAATGCTCTGTCTGTGTTTATTGTTCTGCCTATGTTCACTGTAGAGACACTGCGTCTCCTACCTTCACAGTGTGACTGGTGTCTGAATCATATCTAAAATGACAATAACATTGGCCAGCAGAGCCTGTGATGTCATCACTCTGCCTGATCACAGTATAAAAGGGCGCCAGGAGAAAATAGCATCCGCTTCTTCATCTGAAGTTTGCATCCGAAGTATGGCAGGGAGACTAGAGGACGCAGTGTCTCATTCCCTAGTCATGGAACCATGGTTACATATATAACCTGAGATGTCCTAGGAAACTTTGAACAGCATCTTCTAGGGGTTGCTATGGGGAATGGTATACCCATGCCATCATGCTGAGGGAAGTGCATCCCAAACAACAGGTGAGCATTACAGTAGGTGGACAACCTAAATGGGTATTACCGCCGCAGCTGCGAGTTGCGTGTTAAAATAATTTGCGAAACTACCGCCAGGTGGCGCAAAGGTACGTATAGTGAACGGAATGTCATTGTAAAATGAGTTAAAAGGAGGAAGTAAAACAGCAATTATAAAACATTATGATATAACATTATAACATCTTTAAAAAATATTATTTTATTTTTTTTTACAGTGAGTTAATTTCAAAACGTTATATAATCTTAGGCTACAGTCTACTCATCAAAAATTAAAAGAAGACCTTTACACAAAGGATCATATGCATGCTATAGTTATTAAACAGTGAATAAATCTAAGGCCTATGTGTGTGTGCGTGTATATATTATATTATATTATATTATATTATATTATATTATATTATATTCTTTGCTAAATTCTTGGTTTAAAAAAAAATCTCCAGGTTCCATATGCAGAGCGAAATGAGAATGGTCCAGCATTTAGCAATAATTATTATTAACTCAGTTATTATTCTTGATTTTTTTTAAACTGCTAATTCATTTATGCCGTATGTGTGACCAAAAATTTTGTATTTTCTGTTTCAGCTGTTTGATTGCACTGGTGCCTCGTGCACATATTCATTAGAAACAGCAGTCATTCGGCGCGAGCAGCGGTCCACTTTGGCATATTGCTCATAATGATTTTTTTCAGTCGATACTGAAACGCAGTTAACTACAAAGCCTATTTTACCTCATGAATAATAGTTAAGCTTCAAGCTTATATTTATTCATTAGAATTATATATTTTTAATTCTTGTTTTGTTCTGATAAATTTGTTAAATTTAAAGGATTTGTTGTAAAGTCAAGGGAACTAAAAATATCCTGTTGGTACATTATAACATTATTAGGCCTGCCGTTATTATTTCTTAATGTAATAAAAGGCAACTTATATATTACATTTACATTACATTTATTCATTTAGCAGACGCTTTTATCCAAAGCGACTTACAGATGAAGACAGTGGAAGCAATCAAAAACAACAAAAATCAAGCGACGTTCACTTGCAGAACGTAAGCTTCTAGAGGGCACATAAGTCTGAAGTAACAAATTTAGGTAAATGGGTGCAGAGCCAGTGGTAGTTTTGTAAGCAAACATCAATGCCTTGAATTTTATGCGAGCAGCTATTGGAAGCCAGTGCAAATTGATAAACAGAGGTGTGACATGTATTCTTTTTGGCTCATTAAAAATTAATCTTGCTGCCGCGTTCTGAATTAATTGTAAAGGTTTGATAGAATTGGCTGGAAGACCTGCCAAGAGGGCATTGCAATAGTCCAGCCTGGACAGAACAAGAGCTTGAACAAGGAGTTGTGGAGCATGTTCTGAAAGAAAGGGCTTGATCTTCTTGATGTTGAATAAAGCAAATCTGCAAGATCTGACAGTTTTAGCAATGTGGTCTGAGAAAGTCAGCTGATCATCAATCATAACTCCAAGGCTTCTAGCTGTTTTTGAAGGAGTTATGGTTGATGTGCCTAACTTGATGGTGAAATTGTGATGGAACGATGGGTTTGCTGGAATCACAAGCAGTTCTGTCTTGGCAAGGTTGAGTTGAAGGTGATGGTCCATCATCCAGGAAGAAATGTCTGTTAGACAAGCTGAGATGCGAATAGCTACCGTCGGATCATCAGGATGGAATGAGAGGTAGAGTTGAGTGTCATCAGCATAGCAGTGGTATGAAAAGCCATGTTTCTGAATGGCAGAACCTAATGATGCCATGTAGACAGAGAAGAGAAGTGGTCCAAGAACTGAGCCCTGAGGCACCCCAGTAGTTAGATGTTGAGACTTGGACACCTCACCTCTCCAAGATACTTTGAAGGACCTAAGTTACTAAAACCATTGAAGTGTTGTTCCTGAGATGCCTTTCACCAGTAGAGTTGATAGGAGGATCTGGTGGTTAACCGTGTCAAAAGCAGCGGACAGATCAAGCAGGATAAGTACCTAAGATTTGGATTCTGCTTTTGCCAGTCTTAGAGCTTCAACAACTCAGAGCAAGGCCGTCTCCGTTGAATGTCCACTTCTGAAGCCAGATTGGTTGCTGTCAAGGATATTGTTGTGTGTGAGAAATGTAGAGCTCGTTCAAGTGTTTTTGCAATAAAAGGAAGAAGGGAAACTGGTCTGTAGTTCTCTAAAAGAGATGGGTTGAGGTTGGGTTTCTTAAGTAGTGGAGTTATACGTGCCTCTCTAAATGATGAGGGAAAAACACCAGTGTGGAGGGAAGTGTTGATGATGTGAGTGAGTGCAGGTACAACTTCAGGAGAAATGGCTTGAAGGAGATGAGATGGAATTGGATCAAGCGAGCAAGTTGTAGGGTGATTAGAAAGGATGAGTTTTGACACTTCTGCCTCAGAGAGTGAAGAGAAGGACGTAAATGAGTGTAAGTTTGCTGGTGATATGAGCTTGACTGATTGTGGTGTGGAAAATTGTGCACTAATGTGTTTAATTTTATCAATGAAAAACGTTGCAAAGTCGTCAGCTATTAGAGATGAAGCAGGAGGAGGAGGACAAAGAAGTGAGGAAAATGTTTTAAAAAGCATGCGAGAGTTAGATGAATTGTTAATTTTGTTATGGTAGTATGTCCTTTTAGCAGAGGAGACATTAGCAGAGAAAGAAGATAGGAGTGACTGATACACAATAAGATCAGTAGTATTTTTGGACTTGCACCACACCCTTTCAGAAGCTCTAAGCTTAGAACGGTGTTCGCATAGAACATCAGATAACCAAGGGGCAGAAGGGGTGTTACGGGCTGGCCTGGAAGATAAGGGGCAATCAGTGTCTAAACAAGATGTAAGAGTGGAGCAGAAAGTATCAGTAGCATTGTTAGCATCCAAAGATGCAAACAGTTTAGGGGAAGGAAGTGAAGATGAAACCATTGCAGATAGCCGGGAGGGTGAAAGTGTGCGTAGGTTATGTTGAAAGATAACATGTGGAGGGGTAAGTGATGTGTCAGGGATCATTTTGAGGTTAAGAGTGAGGAGGAAGTGATCCGACGTGTGCAGTGGAGTAACCAGAACATGATCAGTAGAGCAGTTTCGTGTATAAATAAGGTCCAGTTGGTTGCCTGATTTGTGAGTAGCAGTGGTTGACACTCGGTTGAGATCAAAAGAGGCAAGCAGAGTGTGGAAATCGGCAAACAGAGGTTTATCTAGATGAATGTTGAAATCTCCAAGCATAACTAGGGGAGTACCATCCTCAGAAAAGGTTGAGAGCAACACATCTAATTCATCTAAAAAGTTACCCAGTGGTCCTGGGGGTCGATAGACAACTAAAAAATTTATTTTAAAAGGGTAGGTAACAGTAACTGAATGAAATTCAAAGGAGCTGTTGATACCCAAAGATGGTAAAGGATTAAAGCTCCAATCATTAGAGATAAGCAGACCAGTACCTCCACCTCTTCCAGTCAAACAGGGAGAGTGGGAAAATGAGAAATTATTGGAGAGTGCTGCAGGTGTAGCAGTGTCCTCTGGTTTGATCCAGGTCTCTGTTAGGGCCATGAGATTAAACTTTGAATGACTAATTATAGAAGTAATGAAATCGGTTTCGTTTACAGCAGACTGGCAATTCCAGAGACCAATAGGAAAAGAAAGTAGTGTATTAGCAGACATATGCAAAGTATGCAGATTGTTAAGATTGCGCTGTCTACATTGTATGTTGCATGGTTTACGAGTGCTAATGATAGTAGGGATCTGGAAACACATAGTAAGATTTGGTTATAAACAAAAAACAACTGAAACAGAAATGAAACAAGGAAAAGGAAAAAGATTAATCAAAACAATACTTATATTCATATACATGACTTTTTTTCCCTCTTACAAACGTAATTAATTAGTGTTTAAAAAAAACATGCAGCAAACGAAAATAGGTGATTAATCCGTTAAAATGCAACTTATACATGACATATATTTTTTCCTCTCACAAACGTATTTTTTTTTTTGGTGTAAAAACATGCAGCAAACGAAAATAAGCGATTAATCCGTTAGAATTTGTTACTCTGGGTTAACAGTGATTATAATTATTATATACTTAGTAACAGAGCCTGGGCCTAATATAGGCTATCCAGGGTTGCGATTCCCGTACAACTACATAACTCGCTGATTAAATTATTAATCAGCGAAACTAGTCACGACTGTTTCCTGGAACCATGGTACCTGTGTCGCAGATCCATGATTCAAACTACGTTGGTTACATAAACAATAAAGAAAGGATCGTTCTTCTTCGATCTAATAGCAAACTGGATTCATGAGCACATACCGCCACAATAATTTGGTTTTATTTTCTCTTTTATTCAACTCAAATTACGCTTTTGAAATGATGTTACGTAGGAGTCGAGTAATAACGAATCATTAATTTGTTCTGCAATACATTATATACATATACACTCGGAGTTAAAAAAAATGTGCTCTTTTCTGATCCCAGTGTCAATAATTTCACAATTTCATATAAATACTGTTTCTTATTTAATATTGATAGGCTACTTAACCACATTTCAAAAACTGTGATGTACTATCGAGGACACCTGTTACCTATTTTGCTAAATTCTTCCAATTTAAGTCTCCTTGCCATTCAGCCATTAATGAAAATTACACGAAAACCCTAATTTTCAAAGCATGAAATTGCAGCTCTTTTTGAGGAGGTAGAAAATAAAAAAAAGGCTGAAAAATAGCATTACAAATGCTGACAAAAATAAAAATCTGGGCAGAAAAAAAAATGATGCTGGCTGTGGATATGAACCAAGCCCATAAGAAGGCAGGAATTAGTGGAGGGATTTTCCAAGTGTGACAAAATGGAGGGCTGCGGCATGTAAGAGGGAAGCAAACAAGAAGAGAAAGTTTTGGTCATCCTGGGGCCTGTTGCAATGGAAGGATCCTTGGAGGTATAGATACAAGTGCATCAACCGGGTGTGACAGTGGGATGAAGGAAAGGCTCGAAACAAATGCGAGTCAACAGTTTAATGAAAATAAACAAACAAACACGAGGGAACAATGTGGCTGAGAAGACAATAATCCAAGGTGGTGAGGAGGTTAGGAATCTGGATGATGGTGGTAAAAAGGCAGCAGGAGAGGATGGCACAGGAACTGTGGGGAATAGAGCCGAAGGTAAGTGTTTGTAGCCGAGTGGTAGTGCGTAGAGTGGATGAGGTTCTGGGAAAACACAGACATCCAACTCAGACAACACTGAAGCCGACAAACAGGGTAGACAACATTAAACAACGATCTCACAAACACAAGACGTGAGACAAGCCAATAAATAGGGGATGAGTAATGAGTGACAGCTGCTGCTGATGACAATTAACGGAGACGCCCACAAACTAATCAGTGCAGACGTGAAACACACAGACTTCACCACAAAGTGCAAACACCCAGAGATCACGAGCCATACGTGGCCACCAGAATCATTGTCTAACCAAACCATTAGTTCTACTTATCCCTAGCTGACAAGCTCCATTAGAACAATGACCCCACTGGACAACCTCGGACCTTAACTCCTCCGGCACAAATAAACGGTTCGGTGGACAACCAGACAGAGGCGTTACCCCTTGTAGGGCTGTCTTGACCTTCGACTTGACCTCCCATACGAGTGCTGAGACCACTAACTTCTCAGGTAAAATACACTCGGGAGTCACCGGGCGGGCGGAGGGATCAAAAAGGCATGATAAAGAGTCAGGTTTGACATTCTTGGAACCCGGCGATACGATAAAGTAAACTCAAAACGACCGAAAAAAGTTCCCACCGAGCCTGCCTTGAATTGAGTCTTTTGGCAGTTTTAATGTACTCTAAATTTAACCCCTTTACGTGCAAACATCGCCGACGGCCCCAGTTTATTATTGTTTCACTTTCACAGCACATTAAACATCACTGTCTTACTTCATCTGGACAAACTGTGCATCAATTGAAAGTTTAAAGACTCTAGCTTCGATATTTGACCAATATTTTGATAAAACATTGTTGCAGTGACAGATATTTAGTGATTTATGTCAGGAGTGCAAAATAATAAATCCGTATTATGCCACATTTTGAATAGAAATTCACCACTCACTCGTATTCAGTCACGTCAGCAGCGGTTTATTTGTGTTCACATAGACTCACTGAACAGCGTCAATAAGGATTTTTAGACCAAAGATGCATATCTGCGGAGATATATGGATATATTTACTGATGTTTACTTCATATTTCTTCAGACAGAATCGTAATTTCTATTCATTTTCCATGGATTTACGCGATCAGATGATAAACAGCCTCTCCCAGCGATCTGTGTATGTGTTTGCTATGTTGTCAGCTCGTGCTGTGTGTGACTCAGACTCCGATTGGGCCTTCCCAAATGTCAATCTTAGAGTGTCATACCTGGACAACGCCCCATCGTGTCACATGCTTCCTGCACACTTCCTGGTAGTTATCTGGCCAAAACAACACTGAAACACCTCTGTACACACAAAATATCCGAATAATAACCCCGCGATTACGATAGTAAAGCTTGGTATGAGAATTTCTTGAGATCTGGGGCGTTTTTATAAAAAAAATTGAAAATGTACATCGGAAATGCTAACTTGTGCAGCGATGAAAAAGGCTACAAATAACATATTTTTACAACAGTAAACGACCAAATTCCACCCCTGATCGCTAAAGGAAGTTATTATAAACACTCGATCGGGGTTTAAAGTGAGTTTTGAGTAAAAGTGTACTAATAATTTCATAAATTGTCAGATGTAGCTTGATACTAACGTTAGCACCAATGCTACTAATAGCAGGTGCTTTTCTTATTCATAATGCATTTTTGTCTCAATAATTCACGTAAGGTCGTAAGAAAATGTTTTGTTGTATTTTTATAGTAAGACTTTTGATAAATAAGGGATAAATGCAAAGAGAGACTGAAGTGAGAGATCGCTGCTTTGTTGCTTTGTAAAGCCTGAAAAACCACAATCAAGGCTAATAAAGGTGGAATAAAAACAAAAGAATAATGATAAAAGAATAATGCGGATAATGTGTCATACCTGGCGGAGGTGTGAAAGACTCGTTTGGTGAGAACAATAGAACAATGAATCAGGGAGTTTTGCAAAGCCAACACACATACAAAATACACAGGAGAGTTTACATTCGAGATCTTACAGAGATGACAAGTGCCATAAATCAATCTGATTAGCCTTCTCTAAAAACACACATGACATGGCCTTAGAAAATATTTCATAAAATTCACAGTTTTACAGATTCGATTATGAAATTTTTTATGAAGGTTTGGAAGACTTGTGGCCTTAGCTACACTGTGTTTTCAAACTCATTTCCTACATCAACATTTTTTTAAATACATTTAAAACATATGTTTTTTATATTTTTATTTTTATGTTTGAGCTTATATATATCTCTATTATCATAACAGTCTGAGTGATTCTGATTCCTGAACAGTAAACTTTAAAGTGTCAGCTTTGTGAACAAAGGTTGATTATGTATCTAGTCAGAAAGAATCATGAGCAGAAACCTTTTTATTTTGGGTATGTAATTTCAAGGTGAGGCTAGTTGGCTGAAATTGCTAATGAAACGCAGATAGAAATTGGCGAACCCCAGAAACCGCTGTAGGGCCTTATGGGAATCTGGGGATGGCCAATCTATCACAGCTTTAACCTTGTCAGGGTCCATACGTATTCCCTCGGATGAGACGATATATCCTAGGAAGGGAACAGACTGTGCATGGAATACACATTTCTCCGCCTTGACAAAAAGCCCATTCTCAAGTAACCTCTGGAGCCCTCGTCTGACATGTTGAACGTGTTCCTGGAGAGATGAAGAAAAAATAAGTATGTCATCCAGTTAAACATATATAAACTGATCTACCATATCTCTCAACACGTTATTAACGAGTGCTTGGAAAACCCCGGGCGAGTTGGAGAGCCCGAACTGCATCACCAAGTATTCAAAGTGCCCTCTAGAAGTATTAAAGGCAGTTTTCCATTCATCCCCCTTCCTGAGGCGGACCAAATGATAAGCATTACGTAAATCCAGTTTTGTGAATATGGATGCTCCTTGCAACCTCTCGAAAGCTGAAGACATGAGTGGTAAAGGATAGGTGTTCTTTATCGTGATGTTGTTCAGCTCTCAGTAATCAATGCAAGGTCGCAGGGAACCATCCTTCTTACCCACAAAAAAGAATCCCGCCCCTGCTGGAGAAGAGGAAGGACAGATGAACCAAGCGGCTAAGGAATCAGAAATGTTTTTCTCCATGGCCTCCCTCTCAGGAATAGAAAGAGAGTATAACTTGCCCTTAGGCGGAGACTTACCTGACACTAAATCTATAGCACAGTCATAGGGACGATGCGGAGGAAGAGAAGCAGCACGGGACTTACTGAACACTTCCTTCAGGTCCAGATTCTCTACGGGCACGTTTGGCAAAACCATGTTCTCCTTCTGAAAGAAAGAAACAGGGACAACAGGACAAGCAGAAACCAGACAAGACTCATGACAACTTTCACTCCACAATGTGACAGTGTTAGAACCCCATTCCACTCGTGGATTATGTTTGGTTAACCAGGGGTGACCTAACACAATGGGAGCAACAGGGGAGTCCATGAGAAAAAAGGATATGATTTCGTGATGGTTTCCAGACGTGAGCAGTGTGATGGGTTCTGTATGGTGAGTGACGTGAGGCAGTTCCTGGCCATTGAGTGCGGTGACATGGATGAGGAGAGACACAGGAAGGACAGGAATGTTCAAGTGATGTGCAAGTGAAGAATCAATGAAATTACCTTCGGCTCTGGAGTCCAGAAGGGCGTGACATTCGTGATATTGATTCCTCGACCGCAGTTTCACCAGAAGGAGGGTCGATGATGTAGATGAGGACTTCCCAGCAGAGATCCCACCCGATAGTAGCCTCAAGTTTACTACCGGGCTGGCTCTTTTACCGGGCATGAGTAGGTGTTATGAGTCTCCACAGTATAAGCACAGTCCTTGGGACCTCCGCCGTTCCCTCTCTTATGGGACAGCCAAGCTCTACCCACCTGCATGGGCTTATGGTCGTCGAAAGGGACCGACCGCGTTCTCTCGACTCGAGTGCCCCCTGGCAGGAGAGATGGTAGGCTCTGTGTAGTAACAGCTGCTCTATGTGAAATCACGCACCTGATGGAATTAACCGCTGATTAGAGAACCGGCTTTACTGATGAGATGCGCATTAACGATCGGCCGATCGTGATCGGAACACCCCTAGATACAACTCACAGACCCTCGAAGAGGTGGATGTCAGGCTTTAGCCCTTTTCAGCTCGGGAGTCTAGAGAAGGTGTATATGTCACGACAACTGTGATCTTCTTCACCGGGGCAGACTTCCCAGACCAACACTCAACACGGTCACCTCCAACCGTGGAAACACTCCCACGACGACTCAGAGCCTCAAGCTCAGGCCTGTAGGACTGGTAACAGACAGACAGAGTTCCTTCACAAATTTACTTAGCTTCAGTGAATATATGGAGAAAGACACACCACCTCTCAATTTGACCAAGAGTGGATAGAAGTACAGATTGAAGTTGCTGCACGTTGGGCCTTCCACGGCCTCAGCTGGTGCCACCACGCTGGGTGACTTCAGGTAGGTTTGTGCCACCGGGTATGTACCTCAGGAATGACTCGAACGCTTCCCTCTCCTCTCTTCCAGACAACGGACCAGAGATCTAGACAGGGGCGAACCTCTGAAAGCACTCCACAAACAGGTATTCATACACAAGGGCTACACAGCTGGATGTTCATATAGCAGCCAACACTTCTCTCAGTCGTCGTCCCCCACAATATGCACACTGTTACTTACTTGCTATTGTTGACACGTCACCACTCGGCGGAGTAGGGGTCCAAAGCCACGAGCGGACATGTATATAAAAGACGGTCGTCTCACAACACCGGTGCACGTTCTTCTCCACAGGATTTTCTCTCCTAGCCTAGAGGGTGATTACTGACAACATGACACAGCACGACACTGCAGACTTCAAGTGTACACACAGCAAAGAAAATGACTCACCCACTGCACTCCACACACTCACAGTGAATTAGGGTCAAAACCACATAGGCCCGGGGATTAGTTCCTGGACGTTGGGGGCACCGATGCAGCAGACGGCCAGAGGAAACGTCACAGCCACGACAAGGCACCAGACTCCTTTTTCGCTGGTTCCGGCTCACCCACCAATCCTATTACGGTGGGGCCGCTCACACTGGTCACAACTCACAAGAGGTATATGGATATTCCACACTTGCAAAATAACTGTTGACTCAATGAATATCTCAGTGTACTCACACTTTCATTAACACTGGATCTTTCCACTTCTCTTCCAGATAACCGACATCCGACACAACTGGCAGCACGATCTCCTTCCTTCAATCCTAGCAGATCTTCAATGTGTGTTAACTTCACATCACACAATGCACCTGAACACAATGCTCCAATAAAGGTATTCGTATACTTAGCCCTGTGTATCTCTTTGCCCAAGCTCCACAGTACACTATACACTCTCTCTCCAACTCTCTCCTCCGCTCCGTTGCACCCACAATAACTACTGGGAATCACTAACCACTTCCTGTGTTTCTGATGCCCTATTTATGTGTCTCCTCTTCACCGAATTGCCCAATCAGTGATCGCCACACTCAACAAGACACCCGTTCCCAATAACACGCCGATTTGGGTTCGCCGGCATTCCCGGAAGTGGCAGTGTTTGCGATATATGGTCCGGGCAGAACTAATTTTCCTCATTTTTGGTTCTGCCCCGTCACAGTCACTCCGCCACAAAAGCTCACGAGGGGAAACTAGCACATAAAGAAGAAAGCCTTTCTTATTCGACCCGATATCCACCAGATTCACCCACAGATGTCTTTACCTAACCCCATGGCTGCCATTTTTATGGATCTGCCAATGGCAGTGGCGGCCTTCTTAGCTGTACAGAGGGCAAGATCTGTGTTGCAACACAACTCAGCCGCCTCATCAGGGGATATACCCTGCCTTTATCTAGGTCTTTCAGCAGATCAGCCTGAAAAGCCTGATGCACCACCATGGTGCGCAACGAGACTGTAGCCTGAACTGCTGCGTATGCCCCTACCATTCAAACAAGATGTATTTTCCTAAAGGGGTTTGGATGGCAGAAAGGGAGCCTTAAAAGAAGATGTCTCCACCCTGGAGAGATAGCAGGCCAGTGTCTCTTCATCAGGTGGCATCATCTCATAGAGTAATAGAGTTATATACCTAGAGTATATATATCTAGAGTTAGAACCGGTGAATGCTGTTTACAGATTTCATATAAAGAGAATGATTTGCGCCAAACGAGCTGCTGTCTACAAAATACGTTAATGGTTGCATATGAAATAGCTCAAACCGAGAGCCAACACAAACGTTGAAAATAAAATCATAATGCTTTAAAGCAGTTGTTCTCAAACTTGTCGTGGGGCCCCCCCAAAACATCGCACATTTTTTAAATCTCTCTCATAGGCCACACCCTGTTCAACCCCTGGAGACTGTACTAATGAGCTGATGAGTTGAATCAGGTGTGTTAAATAAGGAACACATACGCTGAGTCCCAATTCGCCTACTCATACTACGACCTAAAAGTATGTACTTTTTTTGTGAGGAAAAAGTACATACTTTTGAGTGTGTAGCAAAAGAGTATGCACGTTCTGGGACACACTTCGATGACGTCATGCAACGTGAACGACAACGTGGTTGCCTAGTTACGCACAACACAACTGTTAACGTTTCATTCATTCTGTATGTCCAATAAAATTTTATTTACTATTCCCATCTTTTTTTCTCATCGTTTTTTTTCACAATACATTTTACAATGTGTTCTTCTACCAAGTTGAGGAGTGAAGAAGCAGGGCTGCGTCGTCGTATAACCAAACGCAGGTCGTTTGTGAGGCGGTTGATTCTGACGTTCATGTGCAATGTGTGTAACGAAATAAAATACAACTTTAATTAGTTATTAAAACTTTAATAACATTTGAATTCTTACACTTAAAAGCTGAGGACTCATCTACGTTTCTTCATCCGGCTGCCATGCAGGGGGCAAGGAACTCGACCGGAAGTTGAAGTCGGGTGGGGCTGCCATCTTTTAGCAGAACTTCACTTGCGTTAGCATTCCCATTGACTCCCATTCATTTTGGCGTCACTTTGACAGCGAATAACTTTACATCTGAGGCGTTTAAAGACTCCGTTTGTCCATTATTTATTTCTAAAGATACACAACAATGTATAAAGGGCTCCATTACCTTCTATGTTACATTATGGCCCCGTATAAACAGTTTTTGTAAAAAGTAGGCTAACGATTGCGTCATAACCACTCTTCTCTCTGTCGCATTACCGTACAGACAGGAGGAGAAGCTCACAGGCAATTAACTTAATATGGCGTACTGGCGTTACATTTTAAAATACTATACAAAATAATTAATCAGAATACTTACTCCTGCTCACTCACGCCAAAGAACTCCCCGCTCAAGCTCGCCGTCTCGGCAAGATTAACGATGGCAGTTTGCACGCACAGCTACTAGAAGATTTACATCTGTCAAACAGGTTGCTGACATCGTCAAGCTTCGTTTGAGTCTGCGCGTCAGAAACGGAAGTGCTAAAAAACGCTAAAAATGGGCTTCACTTGTCTCAATTGAGTTCCAATGGGGTCGCTGTGTCCATTTCTTTTACTGTCTATGCTGCCATGTTTACATCCCTGCAAAGCCATCGCAAAGCTCCTCCCTCCCGCACACAATGGGTTGTGGGCAATATTAGCACTTAGAGTGTGCATTGATCTGCACTTCGAATTCTAACCGGAAATAGTAGACCATCCGGGTATCTTTGGAATACTCTTTACAACATACTACGATTTGGGACGTACTAATTCTAGTTTCGCATACTATTTAGGACGGATAGTATGCGAATTGGGACTCAGCAATAATAAATCTGGTTGGGTCCCCAAGAAAGGTTTGAAAACCACTGCTTTAAAGAAGAATGGCTAGTAAGTGTTGGAAATAGCAGATTATGTTTTCCCAGGTAACCTAAAATGTGCATAATTTAGGTAAAACAAGGGTCAGATGAAATATAAATAGCAAATTAAAGTTAAAATGTATAAACTTTTTGTGTGTGTGCTGTACAGTTCTTGTATAAAGATTTTTTTTTTTTTTTTTAGGTGGCCAAAATGTCTGCCCAATAGAGAAAAGTTTTTCTCAGCAAGAAAACAAATTATAGGGAATATTGGTCCAGGATGAGATGCCTCATTAAGATGACAGACCACATGTCATTAATTTCCAATGGAGAGGACACTTTTCTAAATGTGTGTTTGGAATATGCAAATACTAAAAGTTCCACAGTAAGAAATAAGGGTGGGCCAAACCGTATTCCCCTTGCTTTGATGGAAACAGCAGTCTCTGACCAATGTGGTATGAGGCAATAGCAGATCATCATCATTCTGGATTTCCAGCATGTGTGGTAGGAGACATAATAGATACAGTCAACTTTCTGAGTCTCAGTCCTGTAAGAGGAGAAGGTGCGACAGTAACAGAAACACAGAGGTCTGAGTTTCTGGCCCATGAGGGAAAGACGTAAACTGACCATGGCCTGAGTTTCCAGATAAAACCACATTCTAAGCCTCCAGCCTGTGAGGAAAGACACACCCTACTGTATGTTCAAAATCTTTGTGTAGTGAGACAATAGATGCAGCACATCCGGAGTCTCCTAGAGAGACAAAAGCAGAGACCATGTTCTGGTTTTGAGTCTTTGGGCTGGGGAGACAGAAGACATACAGACACTGCACAAAGGTTAAGCTCTGGCGAGCAAAAAAGTATCTGTGTGTTCCAGATTAAGGACTTTCTGCATCTACTTCAGGGACTCATCTGTGATCCAGATTTTAGGACCATTTGGTGCTCCAGGAGATCAGCATCTTATACAGCGCTTCATGTTCAAAGCTGTTGAAATGGAGAGTAGCTGTTGCTTACTCTAGTCTATCTATTGTTAATACAATTTATTTTATTACACACGTTTTATTTTTATTTAGTATTTTTTATTCAGTATTCTTTTTATTCAGTAAGAGACTCTAAAAGTTAGATATCCAACTCATGTTTCACATCTAATGTAACCTGTGAGCGTTATTTGACCAAGTACAATATGTTCCCGAATCAACATCCTTGTTGATCCTGGAACAACATTCCAATCAACCAATCAGAATTGAGTACTTTTCAGAAAATATCTGTTTTAAGCTTACAATCAGGATTAGGTTCTTCTACACCCTTGTTAATCAGCTATAATTTCCCACTGATATTAGGAATAAATTATAGGTAGGCTTAGGTTTAGGGGTAGAGATTGGGTTAAGTATATGTTTTTGGACAATAATGTTGATCCAGGATCATCAAAAAATACTGATCCAGGAACATATCTTACTTGGCAAAATCTCTGTAGGAGAGTGAAACCAAAATCTCTACAAACTAAGCCGATGTTTCATGATCACTTTGAAAGTTATTTGAGACTGCCACTAGGGGGAGAAATGTGACAATCATAATTCAAATGTCCACGACAGAGGAAAGGCATCTTATCTCTGCTAAGAAACATAATGGAAGTCATTCATTTCCACTGGAGATTAGTTGCAGGAGCTGTATGGAGTTCAAAACTGTGAGCACAAGGTTAGAATTACCAATATATTGAATTCATCCACTTTATCATGTAAAAAACAGGGGCGCCGTAACAGGGGGAAGGTTATATATATTGTGGCGAGTGGGGCGGGGCCGAGAGGCGTGGGAACGAGGAGTGAGGCCAGGTGTAGTGATTGGAGATGAGCTACACCTGAGCCCCACCCCTCGTTCCCACGCCTCTCGGCCCCGCCCCACTCGCCACATATATATATGTGAGTGTATATATATATATATATATCTGAGAACATCGGAGAACATCGGAGAACATCGGAATCCATGCAGTTTTTTCCTGCTTACACGTTCACCGGTCATATCCGATCTGTGCCACATGAGAGGAAAAAATCGGAAATGGGTCACTTGAACCATGCAGTGTAAATTGGGCCTTTGTGACATGGTCTGTGACTCATCTGGGACCAGTTTAAACTTGTCATCACAGGTAGGTCCGTTTAACAAAGATCATTTATTTCAGTAATTCAACTCAAATTGTGAAACTCATGTATAAAAAAAAAAAATTCAATGCACACTGTGTGAGCAGACCTGAAAGTGAATTGTATTCCTGTGGACAAGTGGTGTGTTGAAGCCACAGAGTGTATAACATTTATTTTCTATTTTCATTTTTGTTAAGGTATTAAGAGGTATTGTAACTTACTTTATTTGATTTATGGTTAGTTTTGGAAGCTGTAGGGAGAGGGTGCCATTTGATTTTGTACTCCTGTTTTTGGTTAGTGAGGGAGTTGAGGAAAGCTTTTGTTGTTGATTTCTTTTCTTTTACTTGGATAGATTATTTAGTACTTCTCCTGTTAGTCAGCTGCTGTTTTGTTTGTTGTTTTGGCCAGGTCCTCTCCTGAAGACATTCATTGCTTCCCTTTCTAAATAAATTACTTAAATGGTCAAACTAAGTGGTGGTTGCATTTTCTGGAGCAGAGGACTGAGGTGATTCCTCCACGATTTTTTTATTTTATGACGGTACATATTCCAATGGCACCAACAACATGCCGGAGTGTTAAAGTTTCTCAAGTGGATTGAGAAACAATGTGACAAAACTAATCAGTATAAGAGAACTCTCCTGCTGGAGGACTCTACTTCTAGTTCCTCTGCCAGAGAAAGTAAGGCGCAAGGAGCACGAACATTCTCAGTCCAGACATCCTTTCAGCACCAGATCGTACCAAAACCAGAAATCATTGCAGTACACACACACTTTCTACTGTGATCCATGCTTCTGGTCAACAGGTTGATGAGTTCAATATCAACCGTACTTGTGTTCAACGAGCTTGTCAGCAGTACCGTAAGGATCACACTGCAATCCATGATGCAGTGAAAGATTGGGGTTTGGAAAACTGGATTCAGTCGATTTAGTCTATTTGCTTCGACACAGCTTGAAGCATTTCAGGCAGGGAGAATGGAGCTTGCTTGTTGATTCAGCGGATGCTGGGATAAGATCTGCTGCACTTGTCTTGCCACTACCACCATATTCACAAGATAACATCAAGATAACTACAAGACCAGATTGACAGATGACAATGTTGTTGCCAGTGTTTGGCAGAATGTGGCAGACAACAACCTTCAATTGTGCTTCTAGCAAAAAATGAAGTTCTGTGTCTTTGGGGTAAAGCACTATGCAAAGTCTTAGTTCCGCTCCCTCCTTCCAATTGCTGCACCCAAAAAATTGAATGAAGTTGATGGCTGCCACAGATGAAAGAGCGGCAAAGGAAGCCTTGAAAAAGCCGGTGAACCACCTCTGGTATCTCAGTGAGAAATTGGTTGCTCCTGTTTGATCCAGATTTCACGGTGGAGGTAAAAAAGGCAATGGTTGCTGCAATGGAGACTAAAGTGGACAAGGAGAGAAGAGAGTGCATATAAGTAGTCCTATCATACACTTTATCTCAAGTCTTGATGATTTATGACCCTGATTTATGGCCTGATTTATGGCCGTACAGTCCGTGTAGATTGACAGGTAGTCAGAAGTGTGCATGGTCAGTTTGGATTGATTTATGACTATAAGGCCTGTCAGTCAAAGCGGTAGCCATGCCACTGGGTCCTGTGACCCTTGATTGACATGGCAGAGGTGTGTAAATCAAAAGATCAAAGAGATCTCAGATTTGACTTGTGTTGTGTTTATTACTGGATATATGATGGTTGTATCTGTTACCAGAGCAGTGGGGGGTTTCTTATGATGGTTGTATCTGTAACCAGAGCTGTGGGGGGGTTCTGTGAAGTTCCTTTCTGGCTTGTTGTTCACACCTAAAGACAGTGGGGAGGTGTTTGGGTTCTTCCTGGGGGAAAAAAATGGCTGTGCAAAAGTGAGGGTTTTGACGTCTTGACAGGATCAATGTTTGTTTGATCTATATGGTGTTGATACCTAGGCACCAACAGGCCACATGCTCCCCGTCTACAAACACATTTGAAAAGGAGGACGATGTCTATTGTCTTTCTAGGTGAGAATTTCAAAGAGTGAGAGAGACAATTATCTAAATCATCAACTAACCAAGCCGCAGAAGAGATAAATAATTGAATGTTATCTGGAATTAATAAAATCAAACAGGCATTCCTTAATGTTAAGAAAATACTATCCATAATATGTGATGTGTAAAAGGAGTTGAAATCTCACGCTAATTTTAAAACCGACTTTAAACACACACACACACACACACACACACACAAATTGGTTTTACATGTTCTATGAGACATCCCGTAGACGTAATGCTTTTTTAGAATGTACAAATTGTATTTTGCATCACCATACTCCAACCTTACACTTAAACCTACCCCTTACAGAAAATTTCGTTAATTTTAAGATTTTCAAAAACACTTCATTCTGTATGATTTATAAACTTGTTTCCTCACAGGGACAAAAACAATCCCCAAGGATTTTGGATATTGCCATCATTGTTCCCCATAACAGGGGGTATACCTGAACCACACAAACACACACACATACACAGTAAAACTGAGTAAACTAAATTTTATTTATGAGCAAATTCGTATTTGTTGTTTTTACTTTGTGTTATGTAAGAAATGTTTTAATTTAATAATCTAACCTGTAGTATGTGTACTGTAAATGAACAAATATACATTTAGCTTAAACTCAGTAAAATAATTACACCTACCATTTTAAACATGTTTAAAAGATTACACATTGTGTGTCACTAAAGCAAGGCACACTGTCTATTGTCTTAAAAAATGTTTAAATAACCTGATTACCAGCATTGTTTCTTTAGATCATTTATGCACACAAGTGCTTTTTTCGCACGAGTAGAAAACTCTTTGGATGTGTTTGGCAAAAACATCATTTCTACATCTTAAATGCATGACTGAACTTTTCTCATTCGACAGAAATACTATTTTCTAATTATTTACCCAGCCTATAACACTTGGTGTAAATGTTCTTACCTAGAACAGAAAACATACACTTTGACTATTTGACTATTTTGTAGGCATCATGTAATGTTAAATGGTTTACAAAAAAAAATTTAGCACCAGCAGCTGTGATTTTCAAAATGAAAGAAATGTACAAGCTAAGGATGTTTCAACTATTATCATCATTTCCTTTTGACTCTGATAAACTGGTAATGAATTTTCGATGCAAGTGACACGATATACAGTTCTCATACTATTTGTGTAGATAGCTGTGCTAAAACATTTATGACTATTTTTGCATGCCAGCAGATTATGTCAAGGGTGTTTCACATCTAAGAATCACAATGTTTTTTAAATGACATTTTTCTTACACCTCAAGATTTAGCCATATCAAGATTTTGGACGGCCGTTCACAATTTGTTTGTTGGACTGTACGTTTTTAGGTGATCTCTGTGTGGTGTCATCATAATAGGAATAAATGAAAATTAAGAAATTAAGTTACAGTTTTTCTCTTCGAGATATTTCTTTTAGTGCAACTTTTTGTCTGTCCAAAAAGTGTGATCACATGAAGCATCGACACAACAAAAAATGAAGTCTAGCTGTTTTACACTTAAAACTATTACAACCTAAACAAATGAAACGGTTCCACTGAAACATGTCCACTCGTTTAAGTTTGAGCATGTTAAAGTTTCCACACTCCTGTGTAGAGATAAATTTTATCCATTACCTTTTGTGTATTCACGTGACCAAATCACTAAGAAAGAGAGTATAGCAAGAAAGCAAATGTTTACAATGCATATAAAATTCAGAATACAATTGTTAAAAAAAATTATGTTGATTTGTAAATGGTATTTTTTATGAATCCACTAGATTAAGTCATCTTGTTCAGATAGCAGATGAAACTATTCACATTTTGTTTGTTTGGCCGTTTTTGTTTGAATACTCCTGTAAGTTCATGCTAACTCTCGCGTGGGAAAGAGAGCAGGGTGAGCACATCCTATTCATTTAAGAAAAAGTATTAAACATTTGACCAAACTTTTTTATTATTTTGACAAAACACAACAACATTAAAGAATGTTATCCGTTCCTATGGCCATCTTCTTTGACTCAAATGAAGCAACATCTCTGGTGTACGCAAGCATCTACAATGTGTGTATGTGCTAAACATCTGTTTCTCCCACTTCTGCCAGATTTGTTAGATGGGCTTTTGTTGAAATACAGACACATTTGAGAATTATGATGTTCTCACTTTTGTAATGGTTATAGAAAAATTCAAACATAACTTTTGCATACGGAGCAAAACTGACTAAAAAAATCACTGAATTATGAAATGCAAAAGTGTGTATGGCATTTGGCAAAACAGGATTTTAGCTGTAATGAGCACATAAGACAAAAATTGTCAATGTGTGACTTGTAAATATATTCTATTTTATTTTATTTATTTATTTATTTTTACCAGAGATAGTCGACTGATCTGTTTACATGTTGTTTTGCCGTTTTCTGATGAAGAGTTTTCTCTGACTGTGGTCAAACATACAGTGCCTGTTCATAGGAATTTTTACAGCATAACTACAGCATAAAAATATCGCCCCTACATCTAGAGCTCTTGTTCATATAGCTGATGATGATGTTCACATTTTTATTAGTCGTACTCGTTAGTTTCAACATTTCTACTGGACATTAAAGAGTAGGCCTATGTGTACTCCCTTTATGTCAGAAGCATTAACATCTACTGTGTGCTAAGAATTTTCTGCTTTCTCCACTTTTGGAGGATTTACTAGAGGGACTATGTGACCTTGTTGTAATGTGATTACGTTTAAGATCCATAAGATTGCACTAAACCCCCTTGAATAGGTTATAGACATACTCTTTTATACAGGAAATGTTTCCACAACAGAAATATGTATCAGAATAACAAATACCTAATTTGAAAATATGTAATCCTCTCTTCTAAATTATTGTGAAAACTTTTAATGTCGATCCGGCCCACCAGCCGTGTATCTTTTTCATTGTTTTTTAGATAAAGACTATTCCTCGAGTTTGGTCAAACAGGCAAAAACATGAACAAAATGTAGTACAAGATGATTAAATGATTGTCAAGAGACTGTTTAAACTGAGATTGTGATGCACTTTAGAGCTTTTTCTGGTCTACCAGTGTCACAAAGACACAAAATGTTCAATCAACTTGAAAATGAGTCCTGCCATTTTCTGTTCTGACTGTTACACTTAATACAAACCCGTCTATTACACTTAAAGTTAGACATTAAAAGTCATGGATGCCACAGGAACTATTTCCTTTCTCTGTTTCTCTAAACATCACACTAAATAAACCAGAGATCACATGTAGAAAGAATTCATTGAAAGAGGCATGTTTTAGACCATTTTAGATGGTCTGCACCAACACATGTTTTAGATGTTTTAGGTATTCATCAGACTAACAGGTTTGATTCGGGAAACACACACAACTGGAACTGAGTGTTGTCATGTCTTTATAATTGATCTACTTTTACTTTTAAAACAACACAGTGTGAAATTATGGTCTTCGACAGCATGGGCCCCTGAAATGTTGTAGTATATCTTTGTTTTCACAAAACATCTAAACATTTATCTATCTTAAAATATTAGTTATTACGTGTTTACAAAGTTGTCATGTCTGACGTTTACATTTTTAAGAACATCTGATATAGTTTATCATCTTTTAAATTTTATAACATATGTTTCACCAAACCTTGACGCCTGAAAAATGGGTTTAGTCCACATTTCAGTTGTTAGCCAGAAAATGCAAGTGAGCCGATATTTCATTACCAAGATAATCTACATGATGTGAAACTAGCTCACAGTTACATTAGAGTTTTGGGTTCTAGTTTATGTTGAATAGTGTTTGTTACTGCTCCAAATGTTTAACACCACATTACTCCATTGTGAAGATATGTACTGTATAAAAGTTTTTCACTGTAGTAGTCCAACTCTGAAACCAGACCAAACAAAAATGAGCTTGAGCCTTAGTTGTGGCAGAATTAAAATGTTTTCTTTTTATCTTTCCATGATTTGTGCGTGTTGTTCTGAACCACAGTTTCATTTTTAACATCACCATTCATATTGTATTGTCCTGTATGATTGTAAAGAGTTTTGTGTGTGTCAGTCTCTGGATTTTTTTTTTTTGCAAACAGAACTGCTGTAATGTTAGCGAGCTCTTTGTGTCGTCTGCTTTACTGTGTTTATATACGTCAGATTTCTTTAAATTTGCTCGATTAAAGTATTTAACACAGTTTTGGGTAATGTGTGTGTGAATATAGAGGATCTTTACAAATATTTTTTCTTGAAATATCCATCTAACACTCTGAACCAAGACTGCTTCTTTTAAATATAACATTAACACATTTTTCATGAGCTCAGGCCCATTGTTTTATAAACCACGAAAGATTAAAATGTGATTCAACTTTTTATTTCAACAATAGATTTTTGAATATACATTCATACATTGAAGTAGTGAAGAAAATGGTCAAATTGGCATTTCTAACAAACAGTAATAATGACATTACAGGTGGTCTAGCCAGAAAAGAAAATCTCTACAGGCCAGCATGTTTTGTTCTATTATGTAGTTGACGTAAGTTTGAACAATCTCACATGTCATGGAACCATAATTTTTTGAAACCAACAATGTACATAAATCTGTTACACATGTACACAGACAGAGAACCTCGTTAATGTCCATCTCATCGTCACATTCAGACATCACATCCAGAATTTTTCTAGTCATTACACAGACTGATTCTTTACTGGTAATAAACATACTAGTCAAATCAGGCCATGGGTTATTTTTCAGGCTTCTTACAACATTCATTTCATTCTTAAGATTTTTTACACACTTGGTATCTCCGGTACAATCATGATTTGGATTCTCTATGACCGCATGCATCAGTTTGATCATTTGTTCTCGGTAACGCTGTTTAAACATAGTGTCTACGTAGTCTGTTACATGACACGCTTCACCCAGGGTGCAGTCGCACTTCAGCTGATCATCCGTAGTGGCACCAGAACTCCAGTTGCAATCCATCTGCTTTTGCCCAGCGTCAGACATCCTTTTCAGAATTTAATTCAAGAGATAAACTTTGTACCCTAATCAATATAGAATGTTGTCACCATTTCCCAGAATCTGGACTGACTGTATTAATCCATGACGATCCAGGCCTTGTGCAATTTCAGTTTCAATTTCTGGTTTATGGTTCAGATCCGTCGAAGCCTTATTATTTGAAAAATTAGAGAGTGCATCAGTTTCAGACAAATTTGATTGTTGAAGCTGATTCTGTCAGTCCATGTAGATAATGTTTTGATCAACAAGATGTTGCAGTAGCTCCGTTGACCGTGCTGTAAAACCCTTGTTCGCAGATCTAGGAAAACCTGTGATAACTGAAGAGTTTATGAGGTCAGCCGCTCACAGGGGAAGAAGACTAGCCATAGTCACGAGGAAGTAGTGGAGGATCTTCTGTACATTTAAACAAAAATGGTCTTGGCCTTGTTTCTACGTTTCAAATGTTGCTTGGTTGGTTGTTGAGATGGGGGTGTTGCACTCTAAAAGTGGAGGAGGGTGAAGGGGCCTAATTAGGGATGTGTTTTGACCGGCGAAGCCTAGCTTATGTCACCAAAGAGAATTCTGTCATTTTCACTGGAAGATATTTTGATTAAAGATTACGAGGTTTATTAGGATTTTTGTTAAGACACTTGTTTCAAGTAACGGTAATGTATTGTGCCTTGGGAAAACTTAATCCAACAGCCATTTATTAAACATAGAGCAAGGAACACATAGAAGGGTGAGTAAACACTGAAAAAGAAACATTACAATATCATTGTTCAGGTTTGTTATACCGAATACACTATTATCTGACTGATCATTCGGTTTTAAAATAAATTTAAATTGACTGAAACAGCTTGTTTATCATTGAAAAAATTGTTCTCAACATGGGTATGTCACATTGCTCAAAATATAGTCTCTTTTTGCAGCATTCGTAAGGGTTGACCTCAGGAAGAGGCCAGTCACGATCAGACTCATCAAAATCAAAGTTTGTTTCAAAGTCCTCCCGACGTTTATTTATCTGCATGAGATTCCAAAACGTAGAGCTTCACAATCTGCAACTCTTTGTCAAACACAAATCTCCCCACACGATCATAAGACACGGTGAAATCTTGTTTCACAATATCTTCATCTTCACTGAGAACTTTTCTTATGCTCTTCCCTTGATTTTTTCCTTGGTACAAAAGTCAGCTCCTCTCTCATTTCAGCAGAACTTCTTGGCGGTGTTACACACATCATTCTTCTAGATGTTTCAGGACTGTTTGGAGCAGCGGCCGCCATTGTAACAGGAGCATGCAGAAAGTCTTCTGTGGTTAACTATATGCCCCTAAAGCTTTTTTAAGTATCACACTTGGAAAGTAGGTAGGACCCCACAAGTGTGAAACAAACAGGGATGTGACACCTTCAGTAGTCATAAAACATTGGATGCTTTAGCACATTCAGTGAGATTATTTTCTCTTAAACAATGTATGTTTTCCTTGCGAACAAAGCATCAAAATTATCTTTCTAGTAAATCTAAAGTACACTGTTGCATGGTGGTTTTGTTTACACCTTAAGTTTGTGATGACCACTAATATAATTTAATAATGTACAAATCGGCCGAGAACTATAATTATTATGAATGTGTATTAATACATGTGTAACAGATTTATGTACATTGTTGGTTTCAAAAAATTATGGTTCCATGACATGTGAGATTGTTCAAACTTACGTCAACTACATAATAGAACAAAACATGCTGGCCTGTAGAGATTTTCTTTTCTGGCTAGACCACCTGTAATGTCATTATTACTGTTTGTTAGAAATGCCAATTTGACCATTTTCTTCACTACTTCAATGTATGAATGTATATTCAAAAATCTATTGTTGAAATAAAAAGTTGAATCACATTTTAATCTTTCGTGGTTTATAAAACAATGGGCCTGAGCTCATGAAAAATGTGTTAATGTTATATTTAAAAGAAGCAGTCTTGGTTCAGAGTGTTAGATGGATATTTCAAGAAAAAATATTTGTAAAGATCCTCTATATTCACACACACATTACCCAAAACTGTGTTAAATACTTTAATCGAGCAAATTTAAAGAAATCTGACGTATATAAACACAGTAAAGCAGACGACACAAAGAGCTCGCTAACATTACAGCAGTTCTGTTTGCAAAAAAAAAAAATCCAGAGACTGACACACACAAAACTCTTTACAATCATACAGGACAATACAATATGAATGGTGATGTTAAAAATGAAACTGTGGTTCAGAACAACACGCACAAATCATGGAAAGATAAAAAGAAAACATTTTAATTCTGCCACAACTAAGGCTCAAGCTCATTTTTGTTTGGTCTGGTTTCAGAGTTGGACTACTACAGTGAAAAACTTTTATACAGTACATATCTTCACAATGGAGTAATGTGGTGTTAAACATTTGGAGCAGTAACAAACACTATTCAACATAAACTAGAACCCAAAACTCTAATGTAACTGTGAGCTAGTTTCACATCATGTAGATTATCTTGGTAATGAAATATCGGCTCACTTGCATTTTCTGGCTAACAACTGAAATGTGGACTAAACCCATTTTTCAGGCGTCAAGGTTTGGTGAAACATATGTTATAAAATTTAAAAGATGATAAACTATATCAGATGTTCTTAAAAATGTAAACGTCAGACATGACAACTTTGTAAACACGTAATAACTAATATTTTAAGATAGATAAATGTTTAGATGTTTTGTGAAAACAAAGATATACTACAACATTTCAGGGGCCCATGCTGTCGAAGACCATAATTTCACACTGTGTTGTTTTAAAAGTAAAAGTAGATCAATTATAAAGACATGACAACACTCAGTTCCAGTTGTGTGTGTTTCCCGAATCAAACCTGTTAGTCTGATGAATACCTAAAACATCTAAAACATGTGTTGGTGCAGACCATCTAAAATGGTCTAAAACATGCCTCTTTCAATGAATTCTTTCTACATGTGATCTCTGGTTTATTTAGTGTGATGTTTAGAGAAACAGAGAAAGGAAATAGTTCCTGTGGCATCCATGACTTTTAATGTCTAACTTTAAGTGTAATAGACGGGTTTGTATTAAGTGTAACAGTCAGAACAGAAAATGGCAGGACTCATTTTCAAGTTGATTGAACATTTTGTGTCTTTGTGACACTGGTAGACCAGAAAAAGCTCTAAAGTGCATCACAATCTCAGTTTAAACAGTCTCTTGACAATCATTTAATCATCTTGTACTACATTTTGTTCATGTTTTTGCCTGTTTGACCAAACTCGAGGAATAGTCTTTATCTAAAAAACAATGAAAAAGATACACGGCTGGTGGGCCGGATCGACATTAAAAGTTTTCACAATAATTTAGAAGAGAGGATTACATATTTTCAAATTAGGTATTTGTTATTCTGATACATATTTCTGTTGTGGAAACATTTCCTGTATAAAAGAGTATGTCTATAACCTATTCAAGGGGGTTTAGTGCAATCTTATGGATCTTAAACGTAATCACATTACAACAAGGTCACATAGTCCCTCTAGTAAATCCTCCAAAAGTGGAGAAAGCAGAAAATTCTTAGCACACAGTAGATGTTAATGCTTCTGACATAAAGGGAGTACACATAGGCCTACTCTTTAATGTCCAGTAGAAATGTTGAAACTAACGAGTACGACTAATAAAAATGTGAACATCATCATCAGCTATATGAACAAGAGCTCTAGATGTAGGGGCGATATTTTTATGCTGTAGTTATGCTGTAAAAATTCCTATGAACAGGCACTGTATGTTTGACCACAGTCAGAGAAAACTCTTCATCAGAAAACGGCAAAACAACATGTAAACAGATCAGTCGACTATCTCTGGTAAAAATAAATAAATAAATAAAATAAAATAGAATATATTTACAAGTCACACATTGACAATTTTTGTCTTATGTGCTCATTACAGCTAAAATCCTGTTTTGCCAAATGCCATACACACTTTTGCATTTCATAATTCAGTGATTTTTTTAGTCAGTTTTGCTCCGTATGCAAAAGTTATGTTTGAATTTTTCTATAACCATTACAAAAGTGAGAACATCATAATTCTCAAATGTGTCTGTATTTCAACAAAAGCCCATCTAACAAATCTGGCAGAAGTGGGAGAAACAGATGTTTAGCACATACACACATTGTAGATGCTTGCGTACACCAGAGATGTTGCTTCATTTGAGTCAAAGAAGATGGCCATAGGAACGGATAACATTCTTTAATGTTGTTGTGTTTTGTCAAAATAATAAAAAAGTTTGGTCAAATGTTTAATACTTTTTCTTAAATGAATAGGATGTGCTCACCCTGCTCTCTTTCCCACGCGAGAGTTAGCATGAACTTACAGGAGTATTCAAACAAAAACGGCCAAACAAACAAAATGTGAATAGTTTCATCTGCTATCTGAACAAGATGACTTAATCTAGTGGATTCATAAAAAATACCATTTACAAATCAACATAATTTTTTTTAACAATTGTATTCTGAATTTTATATGCATTGTAAACATTTGCTTTCTTGCTATACTCTCTTTCTTAGTGATTTGGTCACGTGAATACACAAAAGGTAATGGATAAAATTTATCTCTACACAGGAGTGTGGAAACTTTAACATGCTCAAACTTAAACGAGTGGACATGTTTCAGTGGAACCGTTTCATTTGTTTAGGTTGTAATAGTTTTAAGTGTAAAACAGCTAGACTTCATTTTTTGTTGTGTCGATGCTTCATGTGATCACACTTTTTGGACAGACAAAAAGTTGCACTAAAAGAAATATCTCGAAGAGAAAAACTGTAACTTAATTTCTTAATTTTCATTTATTCCTATTATGATGACACCACACAGAGATCACCTAAAAACGTACAGTCCAACAAACAAATTGTGAACGGCCGTCCAAAATCTTGATATGGCTAAATCTTGAGGTGTAAGAAAAATGTCATTTAAAAAACATTGTGATTCTTAGATGTGAAACACCCTTGACATAATCTGCTGGCATGCAAAAATAGTCATAAATGTTTTAGCACAGCTATCTACACAAATAGTATGAGAACTGTATATCGTGTCACTTGCATCGAAAATTCATTACCAGTTTATCAGAGTCAAAAGGAAATGATGATAATAGTTGAAACATCCTTAGCTTGTACATTTCTTTCATTTTGAAAATCACAGCTGCTGGTGCTAAATTTTTTTTTGTAAACCATTTAACATTACATGATGCCTACAAAATAGTCAAATAGTCAAAGTGTATGTTTTCTGTTCTAGGTAAGAACATTTACACCACGTGTTATAGGCTGGGTAAATAATTAGAAAATAGTATTTCTGTCGAATGAGAAAAGTTCAGTCATGCATTTAAGATGTAGAAATGATGTTTGCCAAACACATCCTAAGAGTTTTCTAGTCGTGTGAAAAAAGCACTTGTGTGCATAAATGATCTAAAGAAACAATGCTGGTCATCAGGTTATTTAAACATTTTTTAAGACAATAGACAGTGTGCCTTGCTTTAGTGACACACAATGTGTAATCTTTTAAACATGTTTAAAATGGTAGGTGTAATTATTTTACTGAGTTTAAGCTAAATGTATATTTGTTCATTTACAGTACACATACTACAGGTTAGATTATTAAATTAAAACATGTCTTACATAACACAAAGTAAAAACAACAAATACGAATTTGCTCATAAATAAAATTTAGTTTACTCAGTTTTACTGTGTATGTGTGTGTGTTTGTGTGGTTCAGGTATACCCCCTGTTATGGGGAACAATGATGGCAATATCCAAAATCCTTGGGGATTGTTTTTGTCCCTGTGAGGAAACAAGTTTATAAATCATACAGAATGAAGTGTTTTTGAAAATCTTAAAATTAACGAAATTTTCTGTAAGGGGTAGGTTTAAGTGTAAGGTTGGAGTATGGTGATGCAAAATACAATTTGTACATTCTAAAAAAGCATTACGTCTACGGGATGTCTCATAGAACATGTAAAACCAATTTGTGTGTGTGTGTGTGTGTGTGTGTGTGTGTGTTTAAAGTCGGTTTTAAAATTAGCGTGAGATTTCAACTCCTTTTACACATCACATATTATGGATAGTATTTTCTTAACATTAAGGAATGCCTGTTTGATTTTATTAATTCCAGATAACATTCAATTATTTATCTCTTCTGCGGCTTGGTTAGTTGATGATTTAGATAATTGTCTCTCTCACTCTTTGAAATTCTCACCTAGAAAGACAATAGACATCGTCCTCCTTTTCAAATGTGTTTGTAGACGGGGAGCATGTGGCCTGTTGGTGCCTAGGTATCAACACCATATAGATCAAACAAACATTGATCCTGTCAAGACGTCAAAACCCTCACTTTTGCACAGCCATTTTTTTCCCCCAGGAAGAACCCAAACACCTCCCCACTGTCTTTAGGTGTGAACAACAAGCCAGAAAGGAACTTCACAGAACCCCCCCACAGCTCTGGTTACAGATACAACCATCATAAGAAACCCCCCACTGCTCTGGTAACAGATACAACCATCATATATCCAGTAATAAACACAACACAAGTCAAATCTGAGATCTCTTTGATCTTTTGATTTACACACCTCTGCCATGTCAATCAAGGGTCACAGGACCCAGTGGCATGGCTACCGCTTTGACTGACAGGCCTTATAGTCATAAATCAATCCAAACTGACCATGCACACTTCTGACTACCTGTCAATCTACACGGACTGTACGGCCATAAATCAGGCCATAAATCAGGGTCATAAATCATCAAGACTTGAGATAAAGTGTATGATAGGACTACTCATATAGACCTAAGTATTGCAAAAAAGGATTTAAGCAAATTCATCACAAAAAACACTGACACATTTTATTAACTATTCTTGATCTCCCTCAATACTTCCTAAATGAAGATCCTGGTACCTGGGCAAACAATTCAACCATATCACAGACGAGGAGACTAACAAGAGCCTGATGGTGACCAATGACAAGTGAGAAAGAGTAAATCCAAGAGTACAACAGAGTACTCTCAAAGACTGAATAACAAGTGGCTACGTTCACACTGCAGGGCTTAATGCTCAATTCCGATGTTCAAGGGCGTTTACATTTCCAATTAAATGCGACCTTTTGTGATCTCCTGTGTGAACGTGAAATGACCCAGAAGTGACCCGCATGCGCAGAAGAGTCCTCAGCGGCGAACGACGTCACTCGTTGTTTGCGGAAGTAGCTAACGTTAAACATGGATGTCAACAACAGTGTAGTCAACAGCGGAGCCCTTTTTGCAATATTAAAGTTATTTTCCCAACGGAGCCAGCACAATTACAATCTTCTCGTTTTAAGAAGAAAATTTAAAAGAAGGAGGAGAGCAAGGTTTTTGGCCATGGCGTTTTGTGGAGAAGTGTTAACAACGTTGGTACAGAGAAATGTGTCAGTGCGGAGTCGCAGCCAGGAGTGGTGGGATACTGATGTGAGTGGCTCTTCTCGTTCCCGCCTACTTCAATGCAGAATTATGACGTTTGTCATCAATGATGTATGGGTGGGATACATGTGGACTGGCCGTTCAGACGGAGGTCGTATTTTAAAAGATCGGATACGCATCGGATTCAGGACCACATACCCAAGTGGCCTGGGTCACATTTGAAAAGATCGGATCTGTGTCGTTCAGAGTGTCATTAAAAGATCAGATACAGGTCACATAGGGGCCTGCAGTGTGAACGTAGCCACAGTTCATTATGCAGATTAGCACTTAAGACACCGGCAAGAGTTCTATGGTTGAAGGATTTGTTGGATCATCATAAATATCTGGATCAGATCTCAATTTTGTTCTAAGTTCACTTTCTTCACCAGTACAGTAATTTCACATTTTAACATTCTGCTTTTACATCTGCATGACCTTTGTGGCTGAAGAGACATGTCAGACTGTCATCATGATCTAGATCAGATCACAATTTTTCTAAGATCAGTTCTCATCATCAGCACTGTAATTCAACATTTTAAGACTAAATAAGAGTGTTCTTATTTTTAACCTAAATCACTGTTTACTAATGGTCTTGTACAATTATTAATTATGTGCTGCTATGGTCATTAAGACCATGTTTATTTTATTGAGTAAATCCCAAACGCAGTCCAATCTTAGCGAAATTTAGTTAGTTTCCATTTCCTTATTCCACCCAGAGTACACAGTGATGTTAGGCCTAGTGTGCACTGCAAGCTCATTCGCATCCTCACCAAGGCCATTAAAGATTGGTCAGCCCCAGAAGAGCCCACCTGAGGCTGCCTTGACAAATGGATTCTGCCAGGGCATTGTCAGCTAGCTCCCTGCCAGAGACATGCACCATTCTATCCAGATGTTCATGGAGATCTCAAGTCATGGCATTACTCAGCTCGTGTCCACACTTCTGCCTTCAGCATCATTCACCTCTATTGATGTCACTGAGCAAACAGGGTAAAAAGCTTCCCCCTCTTGAAGTGGCTATCGTTGCACAGCTCTGCCCACTCATGGCCCGATAGAGTGAGTTTGGGACAAAAGACTGCAAATTTTTCCTCGAGCCAAAGCACGGCTACATGCCTAAGGTGCTCGCTACTCCATTCAGAGCACAGGTTATTACACACTCAGCTCTTTGTGCTTCCGACATATATAGGCAGATGGCCCTAACCGAATGGGTGGGCTGAAATGGCATTTGTTTGTGTAGCTACACAAACATTACAAAATCAGGGTTCAGTATTTCAGAGTTTTAACCTGAGTAATCAAAGTAGGTTGTAACCGGAAAAGTTTGACATCAGATTTATCAAAAGAACATTCCATCATGGAAAACCAATTAGTCTGATGATTCACAATACTTTTATAATATAGTAAATGTCATTACTATATAGAACAGTGCACAAAATAATTGTCAAACTTTTTTGTCATTTACAGTAGTAAAATGTTGACTGCGTATTCAGAATTAGCAGGAGAAAACCTGGTGGTGATTGCACATGTACTGACTGACATAGTTATGGAGGTAATGATCTGGGTGAGAAATTACATACAGCTGTCCAAAATAATGCAGGTTATCAAGCAGAACAATGCCACCTTTGAAACGTGGCATCAGTCAATCAGAAACAATACCTGAGTGAAACAGCTACGTGCAGAATTTGTTCAGCAACAGCACTATGTGGTGTAAATGTTTTGAGATATTAATGCTAATTATAGTACTGTTCTACAGTCTAACAACTTGGTAAAATAACTAACCAAATTGTCTTTTTTAGAAGGTGATGGAGCTGCATGCTGCTGTGACAAGTACATTTTTGTTGATGAGATATTAAGTCTGGCAAAAACCAAATAATTAATTGAAAGAAGATCATGATGTTGTGTTCTGGTGATTTCGAAAGAATCAGTAGCAAAATGTAAGTGTGGTCAGTTTCGATTTTTGAGTTTTTAAAATGTCTTATTAATCTTATTAATCTTATTTTTGAAATCATATTAAAGCAAATGTTAAAAAAAAGTATCTGAAAACTTTTATTAAACACTGTACACTTTTGTGTTTTTAGATTTTTTAAGTATAAATGATAATAACTATTATTTTTATTATTATTATTTTACATAATACACAGAATTGTGACATCTCTAAATAAATTTCAGACAATTAAATATGTATGTTTTTATATGCACACATAATAATCTTACCTTTTCATTTGACATGATTGTCTTTTTTAATTTAATTTTTTTTTTTAATTTTTACTTGAAAATTGTCGATTGTAAATGTATTACAATAGTGGCACTTCAAATAATTTACATATCTCAACCCAACAGACATTTAATGACAATGATTTTAGAATTTTACATGTTAGTACTTTTAACAGTTAGCTTATTACATGCTTCAAATCACCCTTGGTACTGAGTTACAAATTATACATACTACAGTCTACAGTTGTTACATTAGAAAATGCACTTACATTATGTATTATTATGCAGTGTGATAGTCACACACAATCGTCAAATTTGCGTTGCTGGAACATCTAGTGGCCAGCAGATGGACCCATATCAAAAGTGATGAGAATCTTGAGCAAGAATTCATGAGGACTGCTGATCACGTGCTAAAAAAAAAAATTATTCTGTGTTGTTGTGGGCTAAACTCAAGAACACAAGTTAAGATGTGTTCTTTTTCGAAGCTATTGTGCATAGCTTGTAAATCAAACATTATTTTATTTTAACTGAATTTATTGATTTATTGTATTGCTTTATAGAATGTTATTATAGAATGTTCATATAGAGAAAATCAGAGATATTGATGGAAGTGAATTTGAACCATATCCTAAAATATCTCAATATAATAATAATAATTTATTACATTTAAGCACTCAAAGCGCTCTACATTGTGAGGGGGTATCTCCTCGTCCACCATGGATGATGAAAAAGGCAGCCATAGTGCGCCAGAACAGCCACCACACACCAGCTTATTGGTGGAGAGTGGGGCGGACTAGCCATCTGGACGTTCTGGAGAAGTTGTATGTAACAACTTCTACATAATTCAACCAATCCGATGATGACTTTGACACTCCTGAAGTGTTTCCACTTTTGTGTCCCATATGCATCAGACGTTTAGCCAGTGATCCATGGGCAGAGACTAGGCTTACCCTGGAAACTCCTAGTTCCAAAAGTGAAACCTACTGGCAGAGAATGAATTTGCTTTTTCAATAAGCCCATCTGCTATTTTTTCTACATATTTTTAAACGTGAACCAGTGGATCAACAAAAAGCAAATGCATTATACAAATCTAAACAATTAAGACACTAACATATATTTATTTAATTTAATATAATAATTGACTAATAATAACCTAACTGTTTAAATTCATATAATAATTGATACTTTTGACTGTTCCCTTTAAAAATTGTTTAAAGGCTTAAATGTGAAGTTGTCCGGTCTTAAAATGTCTTTAAAGCTCTTCAATTTTATTTTTACAAATCCTGCAGTTACCCAGTTATTTGATGGTACCATTTGGAATAACTATTTATTTAGTTATATTTAATAAGCCCTTTTTAACTGTCCTCTTTTGTTGTTTTGAGAATGTTCTGTAATAAAACATAGGACCTCTGCACATTTGTTTGTAGCAAATTTACAGACAATGTAATAGAGATGTTTATTTGTTGGGTTGATATTGCTGTAACGTAACTGACAACAAAGTTTTCCTTCTGACTTGATTTAACTGCACAAGTTTTATGTAAAAGGTGTGTGAACGTGGATTAGTGGATTAGTAATCTGTCCCCTTGGTATAAAAATGAAAACCCTCGTCACTATCAAAGTTGCCCATCCCTGCTATAGAGCATCTAGCCTATATTAAAATCCCCAGACATACCTAGTCTGAACGTTCATTGCTATTTGTTACTTCACACTGTCTAACATATATATTCCATAATTCATTCATAAAGAGACAACAGTGATTCTACAATGGGTTACCTTTGAGAGATAGGCCTACTGAGTTAGAAATCACCTATAAGGTGAAAAGTCTGATAAGTCACGACACACATACACATACACAGAGAGAGAGAGAGAGAGAGAGAAAGAGAGATGTGAATATTCAAATTTAAGAATTCTGTTGTTTCAGGTTTCTAGATTCTAGGTTTATGCTTATTATTGTCATATTATACATTTTGCATTCTGCTCATTTTCTATAGATTTAAATTATTCTAGTTTATACAATAATAAATTTATTTCAATCCCCTACTGAAAAAATATAAATAGAAACCATCACATAATTTGTGTATTGGTTTTAATGGAAACTGTAATAGTGCCAGTTGGTCTGTACTGTTAATTGGTCGCCTTCTGTTGGTGGTTTTGGTTGAAAGCATTAAATCTTAATATAATATGTCCCAAAAAAAAAACACGCTACATGATATATGATATTTAATGGTTAAAAATTGATGGTTTATACTGGTATTTGTAGTCGAAATCATTAGAATTTCTGTGATGGTTAATATTGTTTTTATCAGCAGGGTCACCATGGGTTTTGTTATGTTATTTGCCATAAATGAGACAGAATTGCTGTAAAATTGTGAGATAGTTGCAACTATTTGTAGTTTTGGTTGGCCTATTTGGGAGAAAATCCAGGGCCGTTTTCCACTTCCAGACCGTCCCTGGTGGAGAGGAGACAGAGAGATGAAGCCAATCAGCAGATATGGGGATTGTTAGAAGGCCATGATGGTCAAAGGCCAATTGGCAAATTGGCCAGGATGCTGATGTCACACCTCTACTCTTTTCGAAAGACATCCTAGGATTTTTAATGACCAGAGAGTTAGGACCTCAGTTTAAAGTTTCATTTGAAGTATGGTGCTTTTTGACAGCTTAGAACCCAAACAAACCATGGGGTGAGCACCTCCTGATGGCCTCACTAACACATCTTCCAGTAACAACCTAGTTTACCAGGAGTTCTCCCATCCAGGGACTGACCAAGCTCAACACTGCTAAGCTTCAGTGGGCAACCAGTCTTGGGCTGCAGGGAGAAATGGAAACAAAAATAGGAAAGATTCCATCAGAGGCAAACAAAATAAAGAGGCAATTGATTGACAAGTGTATGTTCAACCAAAGGCATGCTATCACATACACAAACATATGCATACACAAACATAAACAGAGGCAGCAGGTGCTTCTACTTGGGTTTTAATTACATGATCTCTGATTCATCTAATTGATATGTTAATGAGTGTGTAATTAATGCAAGAGAGAGAACATCTGCAACCTCCATTAATTAAAGAATAATCATCATCATATATGCCCTTGCATATTTAATCACACATGCATTTATCAGGTTTTTGTTTGTTTGAATTTATTTTTGCAGAAATATTTTACTTTATGAATCACTATATCCATGCAGTTTCAGTAATACATTAAACATGTATTTTAAAAAGTATAGAAAACATAAGTGACAGATTCCCTGTTTAAGTCTGAGCCTTGAATGTCCAGAAGATATAATAGTAAACCATTAATGCACTTATAGAGAGATGTTTAGTGCCCACCTAAAACAACTGCAGAATTGTGAGTTACTTATCCCCTTAACTGTCACCTGAATACGGGACGCCTAGGTTTACCTTACTATATTTCAATCAAATCTATTCTAATCTTGAAACTATATATCGTTGGAAACATATAAGACTCCCAAATATATATTGTACCAATGTTTTTTGTTAAAAATTATGTAGAAAAAGTAATAGATTAATTTATGACAAGAGTGCACCCTCAAAAATCTACATTATAACAGGAGTTTTGACCTTTGTTTAAAAAAAAAGACTTCCCCGTTGCCTTTTTTTCTATCACATTTTAGAAATCATCAGAAATGATATGTCGAATGAAAACTTAAAATCTCAAAATTCATCCTTTAAAACCCATTTTAAAATCAGACATTGCATTTTCATGTAAATGAATATCAATGTCATGTTACAAAATGTTCTCAGTCATGAATTATAAAAATGTAGGTTTGTATCATGCACATTCAAGTCTATCTTCAAAAAAGTGAGTGACAGTTAAGGGGATTTATACTACTATCATTTTATTCTTGATAAAGTCACCTTCTCCTATTTCTTATAATTTCATCTCAAACGTGGCAATTGAACCCAACCACCCAAATGTGAGAGCAAGTGTCACTTTCCCTCCTCACACAGTGCTCATCTGTGAATGGTGAATTAAACATATAGGTAATGATATTATATGACTGCAGGCATGCTTTTACATCACTGCCATAGACTGAATGCTTCTTTAGAGCTATGGGTGATTGATGGCCCAACAGTCTCCAAGACAGTTAGCTAGTGGATTTTCCCTCGGTTGCTGAGCATTGTGTGCTATCCATCTGCTGCCACTTGGTATGACTTTAATTTGTTATTCAACCTGCAACCGTCTCAACATAATTAAGACTTCAGTTATGTCAATTCACACAATTTTTTTTTTTAAATTATTTATTTTTTGTATTCTGCCTGTCTTTGCCAAAAAAATTTAGCTTGTTTGTATATTTCTGTGAAGGATACAATACAATGCCTCCTTTTCCTCACATTCACTATACTACATGGTAAATAAGATATAAAATGTAGGAGGATGAGAAAATTTAGATAATTTCTGAGGGAAATGCACTACTGATTTATGTGAAAGTAGATGTGTGGCCAAAATGTTTTGAATGCATGTGTGTGAGAGAAACATTCTATTTTTGTTTTGAGAAACACACAAGGGACTCTTTCTGTGTTTTCCATCTGCCATTGATGCCCAGGGGACCTAGAGAGGAGGTGTGAATCTGGAAGAGTTATAATGTACCTCAATAAAGGATTCAACAAAAGTGTGGCAAACGGCCTTTAACTAAAGAAAGAAAGAAAGAAAAGCCTTTATCATCTAAATCCATGGCCAAACCTTTAACCCGATTTAACCCTTTTTGTCAAAACATTCAGCAGCTCAGTAGGTATCTCAGCAGAACTTATTGCATCCAAACATACATTTTACAGGTTGTTGGCCATGTCAAAGTACTGTACTGGTCTCAAAGCTAATCACTGAAGTTATACATAGAGGACAGGGCAGAATATTAGGCATGTGTTTATTTAAATTCCTCTGCTAACTTATGTTAATAAGAATGAACAAAAAGCATTGCAGGTATACATTCTTCATTTCAAATCTGGTGACCATTTTCATCAATACTGAGAAACTCTGAATTTGAATTGAATTTACTGATCCTGTTTGTCAATACTATTTCTATATTCGTCAGTGAAAGACATATGGACACTTTTGCTTAAACCTGTTAGTAAAGCTCTCTATCACTCAATACACCTTTTGATGCACTTGATGGCATACATGGTTAAATACAAATAAATAAATAAAATAAAAAAAAAAAGAAAAGAAAAAAGATTGAGAAATTTAGTATGACCTGCTCACCAATGGATCCTCTGCAGCAAATGGGTGCCGTCAGAATGAGCATCCAAATAGCAGCTAAAAACAACACAATAGTCCACAAGTAGCTAATCCACATGACTCCAATCCATAAGTCAACATTTTATGATGCAAACATTGCATTCATCAAAACATTTTAACCTGTAAACCATCACTTCTGTCCAAAATACCACTTTATAATCCATTAAAACACTTCCTTTATTGAAAGTCTATCACTTGTTGTCTTCTTAAACCAAAATCCACCCACATTTATGTTTAGAGCTGTTTTTACTTGTTAACAGTGCTTGATCGGTGTACATTTACCTCCTGATTCAAGTAATGGTTTTAAAAACATTTATAACAAACAAAGCTTTTCACTTTGTATGAATTACTGGATTACTGTGAATACTTGTGGATTTTTATCAGCTGTTTGGATTCTCATTCTGACGGCACCCATCCCTGCAGAGGATCTATTGGTGAGCAAGTGATAAAATGCTAAATTTCCCCAAATCGGTTCCAATAAAGAAACAAACTTATCTACATCAGGCCTGAGGGGAAATACATTTTCAACACATTTTAATTTTGGGGTGAACTATTCCTCTAACTATAGCCCTGTCTTTGGTTTGTTTAAAGTAACATTGAAAAAAAAAAAAAATTAATGGCCATGTGGAAGAGTAAAAAAAAAAAAACTTTTTGAAGTGCTACTAATATGAGAACATTCATAAATAACAAGGTCAGATATATTGCTACAAATGCATACTCTGCAAATAGTGTCCGATCTAAGATAATGAGAGTGGTGATGATTAATTTAGTGTAGATTCTGATCTTTAACTGAATATGTAAAACTACTTAATCCTTCATGTTCTTGTCCTCTTGACTTAATGTTTACAAGGTATTTACTTTCTAACAAACTGGCCCCAATATATTGCTTGTATGTTTAACAACAAAACTCTTTTACATGTAAAAATCTACAATCACTATTTTAATATGAATAACAAAATGACAACATTTAAAATGTTTACAGAAAAACAAATACAATTCGATAACAAATAGCAAATACAATTACGGTTCCTTATATTAGTACTTAAACTAAAAATATAACTTATATAGTTTCTGTCATTAAATAAGTAAATATATGAGGTAATCCGTTCATAAACCTAAATAGACATTTTCTGTTTCTCTAAATGAAAAGCCTGATGTATGCTTTCAAAAACACAATTTCAGTTTAGGGATGTAGATCTATCAGCATATAGTTAAAAAAAAAAAAAAATCTGTTTTGACACAACTGACATCCTTTTTAATGGCATCTACTGCGGTCTATTGATCAATGTGTCTGTTGAGAACATATGGCCAGACATGTGTAACATGTTTTCAAAAAAAAAAAAAAAAAATCCTCTTTTGGCATTTTGTGGCTGGAAGTAACTTTTAGTAACACCATCCCTTTGGCAACCTTCTTACAATCAGAAGCAACCGGCGTGCATAGAGTTGACATGTTTTAAGAAGGTTCCCAAAATCTTTTGAAGATGTCGTTGTGGTCTCTAATACTCTTGATGGGTCTTCATCAGAAGATTATACAACTGTATCTTTTTCACTCAGTGTGGCTTGAAGAAGACAACATTGATGTCAGTCCAGTTCTAGCAACTAACTGTAGATCTTATGACTGGAAAAGACTCATTATCTACATTGGGGGAACCACAAGGCCTGTCATTGCTGGAAAAGAAAAAAAAGGTTATACTTGATAACAGTAACATAGATATATCAAATAGATAATTCAATAAACAGTTACTACACTATGCTTATATCACCAAAGCAAGAAATAATATATTAGTTATTGTTGACACACACAAAATGTTATGCTTACATATGACATTTAAAGAAATAGTTAACACAAATTGAAAATTTGCTGGGAATTTACTAACCATCAGGCCATCCAAGATGTAGTTTTTTTTTTTTTCTTCCTTAGAACAGATTTGTCAAAACTTTTGTCACTTTAACATTACATCACTTCCTTAACAATGGATCCTCTGCAGTGAATGGTTGCCATCAGAATGAGAGCCCAAAACAGTTAACACGAGTAATCCAAATAACCCCAGTCCATCAATAATTGTCTTATGAAGTGAAATGTTATGTGTTTGTAAGAAATAAATTCATCATTATGCATATTGTGATGTTTTTAATGTTGCTTCAGACAAAAATCCAAGCTCTCCATAATATTGCTTTCTCCAGTGAAACAGTTCTAAAATTGGTTGTTGTTTTTGAATGTTGGGATGGATTTTACTGGATTTTAGTTTTATGGATTATGGATGTAACTTTGGCCAGAAACAACATTAATGGAGAAATTCATCTCTGGACTGGATTTGTGTGGATTGTTGTGATGTTTTTATCAGCTGGACTCTCATTCTGATGGCACCCATTCATTGCACAGGATCCACTGATGAGCAAGTGATGTAATGCTACATTTCTCAGAATCTGTTCTATAAAAAAATAATAATTCTGGGGGTCAGTAAATTTTTCAATTTTGAGTTAACAATTCCTTTTAAGAATTGTTAGAATGCCTGATCATTTTTGGAAAGTTAAAACAAATTAGTTATGATTATCGTAGTAATGTTTAAAAAAAAAAAAAAAAAAAAAAAAACCTTCATGAAAAAACTTTCTTGCCCTACCACTAAGGGTTTATAGAACCTTGAGCGAAAGCATTTTTCGGTAAAGTTAGAAAGAAGATCTGTAATACCTCTAAAGCTGGAGCCTCCTGAGGTTTGGCAAACAGGTGATGGTGAACCCTGTGGTCTCAGGACAGGAGCAAAGGCACTTTTTTGTTTGTTTGAGGTTGGGAAAGATGTGTAGGGCAAAAGGGAGGATGAAGAACTGGAGCCAGGTACAGTGGGGCTAGATGGCATGACTGAAAAAATGTTTTGATCATAAAATACTTATTTGATTGTCAAAATTAATTCTGTATTTTCAGCAGAAGGATAATTAAAAACTACAGGAATAAAAGTTGCAAAGGATCTAAAACTGAAAGGAACTAAAACTCACTAGCATAAGGAGAGCTGTTTGGTGAAGAACTGTTAAAGCCAGGTGACCCTGAAACACCCAGACTACTCATGGGCACGGCTCCGTAACTCGCACTCATGCCTAAATTGGATCCATAACCTGACTGCTGAGGGGTCGATGCTGAAGGGTAGCCCCGAGGTGACAAACTGCTTGGGTTTCGAGTGTAACCTTAAAAAAAATAGAGAAACTGCAATATTGAGCCAATCAACCAATAAACAAAACAAACAAACACCAGCCCTGCAATTTGATGTTATGAACTTTTGTAAATTATTTTTATTTTATTTTTTTTATTTATTTTTTTAAACCAGGACTAACACCAGGACTAAGTTAAAGAAAAAGACAAGTACAGGCAAAAAAATAGGAAAAATCCCATTCACCAATCAATTTTTAGGTCTCTAAAACTGATTGTCTATGGCATGAAAGAAATAACAGAATGATCTTATATGCTGTTTTACAGTATGCAATATGTGCATCCATATACATTTTAACTAATTTGCATGTTAATGTGTTCTTGGGGCAACGTGAAAAAATAAAAGAAAAAGAAAAAAGAGAAATTTGGTCAAAAGTCTATGTCTGTTTCTCAGGAGGACACACACACACAAATATTTGTAACACCAAAGTCCATTGACAAATTACAGAATTTGAACAAACACAATCACGATAAAAACATGTTTCCTTAAAGGGGTCATATGAAGTTGCTTGAAATAACATCATTTTGTGTATTTGGTGTAATGAAATGTGTTTATGCGGTTTAAAGTGAAAAAAAACAACAACATTATTTTCCACATACTGTACATTATTGTCTCTATGCCACGCCTTTCTGAAAAACATTGATTTTTACAAAGCTCATTGGTCTGAAATGCAAAGTGTGCTGTGATTGCCAGCTAACCAGTGCGTTGTGATTGGTTGAATGCCTCAAGCTTGTGACGGAAATGCTACGCACCTTACCATACTGTCATGTAACTTAACAACACTGATTTCTAGTTGTGTCCTCTTTTGGAAGGCCAAAGTAGTTTCACTTTCACAACGAAACACACAGCGTCTCCTCAACATGGCGCCGGTGCAAAATAGTGAGAATAAAGGTTAAGCCTTCTTTCTTTGTGTGAACATTTGTACGGCATTATGCAAATCTTCCCACATCGTTGACTTTTCAACTTTACAGATCTTCTTAATGCACCAAGAGCTTGTAACACTCCAAAGAGAAAAAGGAAAAATGTAAATCGCATCATATGACCCCTTTAAATAGAACCAGAACATAAATAGCATAGTCAGTATACAGCTATATAAAGGGAGCAATTTCACTCAAAGTTTACTAAACAGAATAATATTTATAATATTTTTTTGTATTATTATTTTTTTTTAAACAAGGACAGCAAATTATTCATTATTATTATTATTATTATTCATTAATTATTCAGAGGTTTTTTTTTTTTTTTTTTTTTTTTTAAACTGAAGGGATGTAATAGAATAAATTATGGCTGTAATGTGTTTTCAGATGTATTGGTCGACAGGTTATGGCCAATCGAGTTTAATGATTCAGTAGGTTATAGTGTTTAATGAAGATGTTTGAAATGTATGTGGTTATTTAATAATATTAATTAATTAAAACAATGATTAAATTAAAAACAGAACTACATCTGATTCTGTTGTGGAGGTTACGACATAAAAACTTTTCAAATGAAAAAGTACATTCAAAGATTATTATAGCATAGTGGTGATCAGTATTTTTACTTTGTTATTGTACTTATGACCAAAATAAATATTTTAACCCTTAAAACTGTTCAAAATAAATCAGTCTCACAAACACTGATATTAATATGAAAGGTCAAGCATAGCCATTCAATAAATGCGTTGAGATAAGATTTAGTAACATCTATGGTAATCTGTGACAATGAATAAGACAAAGACTTCTGAAATGTAGGGAAATTGTTTTAGGGTCCTTACCTTGGCTGCTGGTTTGCACAGGTTCTCCCATACTTACACCCAGCTGGGTGGGATAAGAGCTGAGGCCCATAACGCTTCCATGGACAGGGGAACTTGGCATGGCCTGCAGCTGACTGTGAGGTCGTGGCATGCTATACAGAGCCTCGGCTATGTCTGCCGCCCGTTTTAGCAACATGTCCTGCACAAACAGAACATCCAAAAAAGTTTTGATTCAAGGCAACACACACACACACACACACAAAAACATATTGGGTCTCAGGGCTCATGTTAAAGGGATAGTTCACCCAAAAATAAGTCATAATCATCATCATCATCATTTTCTCAAGTTGATAAACAAAAGAAAATATTTTGAAGAATGTTGATGATAACCAAATAGTTGATGGTAGCCATTGGCTTCCAGGGAATGAAGAGAAAAAACAACAACAACCATGGAAGACAATGGCTACTGTCAACTGTTTGGTTACACAAATTCTTCAAAAATATTTTTGTTTGTTATCAAAAGAATTAAACAAACTCATACAGGATTTGGAACAGCTTGAGGGTGGGTGAGTAAATGATTACATAATTTAAATTTTTGGGCGAACTATCCTTTTTGAAGAAATTACATTTCTGTTGTTTGAACAAGAGACATTAATTTGTAGCTATGCACTTAGGAATAAGCAAAAAATAAATAAATAATAATTATTATTTGACCAAATTTCCTTTCTTCCATTGAAGTACAAATGATGCTCTATGGAACATTTTTATATTATGTTGAATACTATTAATGTTGAGAAACTAAACACAAAGATATCTTATATCCTACAGTTCAGTAGTTACCTGATTGCTGGTTGTATTTCCATAGAGTGATTCAACAACATCTGCTGCTCTTTTAAGTAACATTTCCTAAAACAGGGAAAATCAATTCCACAAAGAGATTAAAAAAAGTTTGTGTGTACTTTTTACATTTAGGTCCATATATTTTTGGACACAGGCACAATGCATATTGTAGCTGTTGACCAAAACATAATCAAGTTACAGTTACATAATGGATATGAGCTTTAAAATGCACACTCTGAGCTTTAATTTGAGGGTATACTCATCAAATTTGGAGGAAAGGTTAAGGAATTACCGCTCTTTAATATGTACCTGCCCCCTTTATCAAGGGACCAAAAGTAATTGGACAATTGACTCAAAAGCTGTTTCAAGGAGAGGTGTGGGCTATTCCTTCATTATTTCTTCATTAATTGAGCAGGTAAAAGTTATGGCAAAGCATCACAAAAGAGGAAATCCAGTCTTTGGTGATGTCCATGAGTTCCAGACTTAAGGCAGTCATTGCCTGCAAAGGATTCTCAACAGAATATTAAAAATGTACATTTTATGTTTGATTATATTTATTCAAATTACATTTTGAGCCCCTGAAAATAGGGGGACTGCGTATAAAAATGGTTGTAATTCCATTGTTGTAATTCCTAAGCATTTTATGTTATATTTTTGTTAAAGCTGAACGTGTGCACTTGTTAGTATCCAAATATATATGGACCTAACTGTATATATCATAAGCATATAGCAGTATTTACTAACCTTTGCCAATTTGTCGGGGTCACCAGGATGTCGAGGGATCAGCTTTTGAAGTCTCTGGAAGCCGTAGTCAATAGTTGGCTCATTCAGTGCTAAATAAAACCATATTAAGTGAGAATCAATTTGTCTCTAAAACATCCCTCCACATATTCCTCCATCTGCATAATTACCATAGTATGTACTTTATAAAGAAGCCAGGTATGCTATTTAATGTATTATTTACTAATAGCTCAAAACATTGCAATTGCAAAATAATAATAATAATAATAATAATAATAATGCTTCCAAATAGGTTTTTCCAAATACTGCAAATGTCCTTTTTCATAGTTCAGCTAAACAGGCAGTTTCATCCAAAACCTCTATTGGATGAGCTATAAGATGAAATGTTGGGCCACTCAAATAAACATGGCAATGATTTAGTGCTCTGAAAGTGGCAAAAAGCCACAACGCTCTCACTTTTAGGGAAGCTAAATAATTTGTCTCTGAACTTTAAACATGGATTGGAAGTAGTTTAATTAACATAACACACTTTATCATTAAATTTTTGATTCTGCATGGGTGCGGATGTCTGGGTGTGTATTTACCTGTATAAATAAAGCGCCCTGGAGCTCCTTTACAGAACTGCTTAGATTTATAAGATAGCGTAACTTCTACAACCCCTGGTATGTGTCGAGGAGGAGTTTGAACTCGGATAGCATGAGGAGTGATTAACTGCATGAACAATGACAAAACAACATCTTATATTTAATTGTTTCAGAATGTTGGTGCTCATTCCTTAAGGCAATTTTCTAAATATTACAAAAGCTTTCCCTGTTGCAAGTTAAAGCTTGCTTCGATGGTCTACAAATGCATACCTCACTCCACACGAGCATGCTCCCAAAAACCACCTGCAGACCATCAAAGAAGTTTTCCCCAATCACAATTACCATAGCCCCGCCTGTAGTCCAACCTTCACTAGGGCTGATGGCTTTGATACAGGGAATAGCTGTAGTAGAGAAATATTAAAAATGAAAACGACATTAAGATGTAAAAAATGATTACTTATAAAGTCTAAGAAACATCCCTCAGTAAGTTTTACTTGACCACAGAGCTACTCGTTTCTACTCTTTCAACAGAGTGAGATAATTTAAAGCTTCCCTTCGAACTTTATGGTTAAAATCAGCCTCTGTGGATTCAACTGCGGATTAATGCAATCTCACCATATTCCATGCTAGTCTCCACTGTCTCATTTGGATCCATTCTACGAGAGCGACGTCCATGTTTGGAGTTGTTGTGCACAAACATATTATCCGAAATGGCTAGTACAGGACCATCCACACTGACTGTGGTCGACAAAACCACCTATTAGAATGCAAAGAATGACATATTAATAACACAAACAATTTAAAGGAGATTAGTCTAGTACATTAAAACCTTTAGATGTCGTGCCATTAAAACAGCTGATAAAAAAGAAAAACATATTTGATATCTCAAAATATGATTGATGATATCCTAGCAATGTCATCTTTAGGAACTTCTGCTGCTGATTTAAAATTTTGAATAATTTGCCCCTGAGAGCATTACACAAAATGCAGCCAAAGAGTGTAAAATAATTGCAGAATACCCCCAAGTATTATTGAAATTATTTGTTCTCATCCTTCTCTGGCTATCTAATTTACGCTCACTCTTTTTTTCCCAACTTTTCACCTGATTTATCCCTTTACTTTTTATGTTCTTTATCTAAGAAAAAGAATATTCATATCACTGTAGCCTAGTGTAGACTGATTCGGTCATGTGTGACATAGAAATGGGGACGAGCCTATACACTGGATGAATTTAAACTGACAATCATAAAAATCTGAAATCATAAAAAAAAAAAAAAAAAAAAAGATGGCTATATGGCTGGTTTTGCATTTCTTCTGGCACAAAGCAAGTCTTGACCAGATAAGCATCAATGAATAAGACAATTTCTCCCAACTGTAAAAATAAATAAATAAGACAACACATTGGCAAGCTCATATGACATCTAAAATCTTAGTATGTATGGCCATAATTAATTAATTAATTGGGTTTTAAAACACATATCAATGTGGTTTCAGTTGGCTCTTGTTTCAAAGTGAAACGAAAGTGAATATAAAATCAATGACAACATAAATTCTCAAGTGTAAAAAAGATTGCAGAGCTTAAGATGAAAAAAACAACAACATGTAAAAAAAATAAAATAAATAGATATGAAGGATGCAGAAAATGCAGTCTGCTGCAAATAAGAAAAGAAATGTCACACTAAAAACAAATGAAATAAATGCACAAAAATTTATAAGAAAGGAATGCAGGGAAATGAAGAGTGAGAGATGAAATGTCAGATAGTAGCTCCAGTACTGAAAGACAAGTGGGAGGAAGTAAAGCAGGAGGGTCCCCAGTGAGCACTTCCTGGGTCACAGAGCCTGACCTTCCCCATCTGGAGCCCATCACTCAAATCCTGACAACTTCCTGAAGCACCTTGGCTGATTTCCTGATGATCCTTGCCTCTAATCCTTTTCTGCTTTTTCTCTGATCATTCTCTGTCACTTAGGCTATGAGATTTTGTAGTCAGTCACTTTATATAAATCTCTACATAACATACAATTGGCCCCTGAAGAACTGCTGTATATGTTATCAAAAGTAATAATAATAATAAAAAAAAAAAATGTAAAATTAAAAAATTGCCACTGCAACTATACTTAATATTTAGTATATTTGTGTTGTTTTCCAGTGGAAAAAAATATACAAGATATATGTATATGAGAAGCGAAATTGCATAAAAATATTAAGACTGTTAAATTTTTCAGACAATGCATCTTGAATATAAGTATGTTTTTTTTCTTGCTTGTTTTCTAAACTTAGTGAGATCTTTACATAAAGCATCTTAATCTTTAAAAGCAAAATATACATTATCTGACAAAACGTAATGTCTAAAGCAATGTGTAAAACTAGCTTTAAGGATGTTTGGATAATTTTACTGGAAATAAAGAAGTGTAAAGTAAAGAATGAATTATAAAGTCAGCAAAAGGGGTTAAACTCATTGTGAATGGGTTCTACCTTAGAGACAACATAACATTTCTGCATTTTGCAAAGGCCATTAATTTACAAATAAATGATCGATACCTGAAATCTCCTCATGTCTCGGGGGTTCCCTGCTGTCTTCAGACAATTTTGATTGCACTTTAGGAAAAACTTCAAGAAAAATCTGTGGGAAACACACACACACACAAAGAAAAAACAAACAAACAAAATGTAAGCCACATATGTTTTATTCCCATTTACATTTAGTCGTTTAGCAGACACTTTTATCCAAAGTGACTTACAAATGAGGACAATGGAAGCAAACAAAATCAACAAAAAAGTAATAATACACTCTCAGGAAAAAAAAGGTACAAAAGCTGTCAGTGGGGCGTTACAGGTTTGTACCTTTTATGTACTAATATGAATCTTTAAGGTAACAATATGGACTTTTGAAAAAGTACCGCCCCAGTCACAGCTTTTGTACCTCTTTTTCTGAGAGTCTATGCAAGTGCTATGACAAGTCTCTGTTAGCCCACGTACTAATAGCCACATTCTGTATTAATTGTAAAGGCTTGTTAGAAGTGGCTGGAAGACCAGCAAGGAGAGCATTGCACAAGGTGTTGTGAAGCATGCTCCGAAAGAAAGGGCCTAATTCTAGATATTGTTGGTAATATCTAGCTGTTTATTTTAAAGCCATTTTTGTTTCGTTTTCTATGACATATATTGTACAGCATGTTGGGTCAACTCTCCAAAGTAAATTCTAAGTCCTAAAGCAAAACTAATTCACTCTCTCCACCACTCCACTCACACACTTGTATTGACAGAAGAAGAAGAATTTTCATATAGTTAGATTTGTCAAAAATAATTTTCTAGACAGAAACCACAGGACTAGTCCATCCCATAATCAGGATGAATTGTTTATTGTTTCAATAATATCTGAGATCGAACTGGCATGCTTGCAAAAATGTTTTTAAAATAAACATTTTAAACCCCATAAACATTGCATCTGAACCATTGTCATGCAACCATCTTACTTGTATCTTACAACATGGCTGTCATGGTTTTGTGTGCTGTTTCATGCCCGACCCATGCTACACATACCATTCTTTTCACTTATCAACTTTTTAGTCCTTAATGAAATCATAGAGCACAGCTGCAAGCAGGCAAATTAAAGCACATCGAAATGCACACATTAGTCACTCCCCCACTCACTTAGCATGCAAATCTCTAAGCCTCACTGCCTTGCATCTTCTGCCATGTATCCATTCACTGCATCATAATTAGACTCATCTTGCATAAATAATTAGGACCCCTGGAAAACCTTGCAACTTCAGCACAAAACCGCTCTATCTTTGTTTTGTCATAAGTAAAGGTTTAATGATAACAATGCAAGATTTGCACTGTTGTGGTGTCTAGATTTCTTGGAGTAAAGTCTTCAGAGCGGGCCAATGCTAAATATTTAGAACTGAGATGATTATATATGCATTGTTTTCATATATATTTTTTATACATAGAAGTTACATACAAAAAAAAAAAAAAAAAAAAAAAAGAATTGACATATAGATTATATAAAAGTGTTCAGTAAATAAATACATAAACAAACATTTGGTTGATATTAAATACAATTAAATACAATACACTACAATACACTAAACTCTAGACAATCCGGACTAAAATGTGTCAGATTACTTTTTGAAAGTTTGAAAGAATGGCATTTATTTGAAATACAATTTTTTTTAAAACTTTGTAAAGATTTCTACTGCCATTTTTGGTCAATTTAAATGCATCCTTGCTGAATAATAGTATTAATTTATTTCCTTTTTTTTTTACTAAACTTTTAAATGGTACTGTATAATGGTTTCCACAACAATATTCAACATTCATAATAATATTAAATGTTTTAGATCGTCATATTAGAATGATTTCTGAAAGACCATGAAAGATTGTGAATTCTGAAAGATCACACCGAAGACTGGAGTAAAACCAGCTTTGCCTTTACAGACAAATTATATTGTAAAATATAATAAAATAGGAAGTAGTCCTTTTGAATTGTAATAATATTTTACAATATTAATGATTTTTTTTTTCACATATATGTAAAAAATAAAAACTCTTAATGATTCCAAACAACCCAAATAAAATATGGCATAGTTTTGATACTATTACTGTAATTATATAGACAAAATGAATACCTTTTAAAGAATGAGTAGGTATTTCCAATCATTACATTCTGATCATTTTGATTCATGAATCATTTTGCCATTTCTTTGCGGATTAACTCTAATAAAATGTTATCTTGATGGCTAAAGTTGGTCACACTTCAGAAGAAAATTGAGTATATGCGATATATTGAACACCTGAATTGTAAGTAATATCCATTAGTGGACAGACTGTTGACTACATACTGAAACAAAAGCTGAGAGAGACTGCTGATATTCAGAACCATCACTCATCAGTATTCCCCCTGTCCATCTCACATCCCTCCCATTCCGTCTTAGAAAAACAAAACAGTGTCATGACATAGAGCGAGAGGGGGAAGGAAAATTAAGAAACCAGATGTGCAGCATCGAAACACTGACATGCTGAAAAGTTTGAGCAGCAATACATCAACGACTGTATGCCACATGTGTGTGAGAAAAGACACTCGTCTGCACAGAAAGTTTTATATCACAGCAACATATTCAACCCAACACAACATTAAGAATGTAATCTTGAAGACACAAACCATGAAGTATCAGAACTATTTATAGCCATAATGTAACCATAATAACTGATTTCAAAATTTTGTATATACACATATTCCCATTCTGTATCTATTGGATTCATCATCAACTAATCAGTTCAAAAAACATACAACAAAAAGGGGGGTAAAATCTGGTGTCGAATTGTGTGCTGTAGGTGAGGATTGTGGGGGAGCCTCTGAGGGGTTTTGGGTAGCAGAGGTTAGGGCTGGTCATAAATACTCTGGGCTCCCAGAATCCCTAGGCAGACTTTGGGGCCAGACTGGTCGAGGGGTTAACAGGGCACGTTCCCAACCTCTGACCCCACTAACAGGGCACACATAGAGGCTCTAAAAATCAATACCTCCATCACCACATACCACACCAGGACCTTTCACACGTGCTTCCACAACTAAGAAAAATAAAAGCAACCAACCAACACATTGTCTCTGGACTATAAAAAAAAAAAACACATTACCAATGAATTTTATTATCAGTATGACAATTTAAGTGACAAAAAGTGAAAAACTAACACTTTCATATTCGCTATCATAAACCTGAGTTGGTATGACTTCAACATGTGCAAATACTGATAATGAATATTTTCACAGTTTTATGTTTCATTTGAAGCAAGGGAATCTGAACTTTTAAAAATAAGAGTTCACATGCATGTTCATGTCACAAATTTGCTCATTTGATTCGCTACTTAGAAACTACACAGAATCTTAACTATTTTATATTAATTTAACAAGATAAGTGTTCTTTGATTTGTAGTCGTTATGGTCCTAATCTGTGAAAACTCTTTCACTGACCATCTATGACTAACTAAGCACTATAAAAAGTGCCACAAGAAATACTAGATAACTAGCGCTTTCCCTTTAGTTAAACATTTTCATTTCTTATTTTCCCCCCATGCTATGTTTTAATTTTGTTTCTGTGAATGCTAATGCATATTTTCTGTAAAGCACTTTGTAAACACAGTAGCAAAAGGTGCTATTCATATTTTTCAGTCACATGATTATTTGCCTCATTTTCCATGTTTTATGACAATCAGTGGGGCAAAGAAATGGCAGTGAATACAAAAACATGAAGAAAGATCCTTAATTTTTTTTTTTTAAAGTTGATCACTGAATTTGACCCTGCCTATATAGTATACATACTATCTATCTATCTATCTATCTATCTATCTATCTATCTATCTATATATATATATATATATATATATATATATATATATATATATATATATAAAACAACAACATGTAGCAAATAATAACAAATTAATTTATATAGAAACAAATTATACTTTTAGAGCTTTATAAACAATTAAATAAATAAATAAACAAATTAATTAATGAATTAATTAATTCCTGAATTTCCAGTGTGGTCCTGGACATGTTTTTAGAAATATCTGTTATAATGCTCAGTGCTTGCCCCGAGTATGTCTGTGTAAGCGCAGATTTATTTAGCTAATGCAGAAAATAAAAAGTGAAATTTCTGCACAAGCTTTCATCTTTGTGGGGAAACAAAGGCGGGGCAATATGCATGAATACAAGAGTGGCAGATAGGAGAAAAGAAGGAAAATATGTGTGCTTAATTAGCCAGTAATGATGGGATCTGACAAACAACATCTGTTTTCAAATTGGGAGTATGTTTGTATGTGTGTGTGGGGATTGAATGGAGTATGCCAGCACTCATTTTACTGAACATCTCAAACAGAACAGCTTGATGTGAGTTTAGAGAACAAAAAAGAAGCATGCAGCTTTCAAAAAAAAACTTTTACTTTTGTAATGCACTTTATTTTATCACACAGATATTAGAGAAAATGTTTAATTACCAGCCTTGCCATCCAGTCATCTTGAGCTATTTTAACTATAAATGCCAGTCTGATCAAATTTACCCTCTGCATCATATGCTGTAATGGGTAGAGATATATATGTCAGCCTGTGTGTGTGTGTGTGTGTCTGTGTGTGTGTGTGTGTGTGTGTGTGTGTGTGTGTGTGTGTGTGTGTGTGTGTGTGTGTGTGTGTGTGTGTGTGTGAAGACACTGGTGTCTTAAATTTCACTAATGAGTTAATGATGCCCCCTGGTGCTAGCCTGGCCCCTCTGTTTGTTTGTGTGTGTGTGTGTCTGCTTGTCAACAATCTGGAGGAGATCCAGAAGATTTCATCCTCCAAGCTAAAATCTGTATGCCCCATCATCCCACTTTCTCTGTGGAAATACATTCCTGTTTTTTGTGCATACTGCATGTTTTGGGATATATTCATCAGAACAGATGCGCTGAATTAGTTTACATCATTGACGTATTCTAAATCACAATGTAGTCTCATGTGTGTGCATATGTCTATGTGTGTGTGTGATGACTCTGTCCGGACTCAGGTCAGGGTTGATAGGGCCATTGACAGCTTCCCAGCAGGCCTGCTGTGAGACCTGTCAGTCTCCCTACTATTTTCTTCGTCCCATTCTCCTTCAACACAGTTCCTCCCTCTCGCTCCCCCCTCACTCCTGTCTGCATGTGTACACATTTGCTATGGATTAGCCATGGACATTATATTTTAACACCATAGGCAGCACTAGACCCATCTGCATGTTCCTCACAGCAGTTACAGAAATCCAAATAAAATCCAAATCCAAATCTAATTTAAAGCACATAGACCGCAACCAAGGTTTAGAAACATTAACACTTTAAAATATGATCCAGAAAAATGGATGCAACCAGTGCTAAATTTCATTGTTCTATAGCAGCTACCATTTGTTGGGTTTTGTTGCTGCTGCCGAACAAAAATTTCCCTTCAGGAACGGTTAATTGTCTTTCTATTGATCCAGTTGTTTTGCACTCCCCTGGGCTTGATTAGCAAACCAAGAGGGGACAGATGGTACCATTCCTATTACTGTTACCCCCCCCCCCCCCCCCCCACCCACCACCACTACCAAAATCAGAGTATTCATTGGAGAGAGAACTAGACATGTGAATGAAATGTTATGCCAGAACAGTCTTTGAAGCAACAGCCAACAAAAGAGTGTTAAAATATTTTTTTGAGTCAACATCCTCGTTGTACTACTGTCGCTCTTAAATTTGAGAGCCACGTAGCGTTTTTTGTTTTTATTGTTGTTACTTATTGCCTTTTTTTTTAATTGATCAATTCTGAAATCAGGATTTCATTATTTCAAAGGTTATGTTAGTACAGTACACATTAGTAGTTAAAATAGAGGACTGGTATTTATAACTATATCCAAATTCTGTGGATATATTGCAGTTTACTAAATTAATAGCAACTTCTTTTCAGCAATCTTTAGAACAAAATTTGGAAACAGTTATGACAAAAGAAAACAAACAAACAAATAAGCATACCAATCCATCAGCCTTAATTATACTATTGGCAAGATTATACCATATTGATTATTTAAGTTTGTTTCCACAAAACCCACTGTGGGATTGATATCCTTTCAACCCTCTTTCTTTTCAACAGCTCTTTTTCAACCCCCACTGGTCATACAAATTCATTTATTGAACCTATGTGGAACTGACTTGCTAAACCTCAAGCTGTTAGCCATACAGCTGAACTTTTACCACAAAGGCTGGATACCAAAGCTTCAAAAACATTTATTATCTTTATTAGTGCTTCTCTTTTATTTACTAATTAGTGTTTTTCCTTTGACAAAAGTTTCCTAATCAAATTTAGACATCCAATTTTCTTAAGACTTAAACAACTGAAAAAAAAAAAAGTTAAATTCTTATATAGTTTTTACAAATGATGGTTATGGTTTGGTTCCTGATTTATATTAGTATGCTGGTTTAGCCAGCATACTAATATACGCCAACCAAAATGTTTATTATCATCCTTATTGCCAACTTGCCTGAGAAATTTTAAAAATAACAGCTTTCATCTGCAGGATCAAAGTATGTGGCCAAAGCACACTGGTGGTATTGATCAGTCATGGACTGTAGGATTGACTAAGTTGGTCTCTAAATCAATTTAATTCTAACATAGGCACAAGCACATGATAAGACATAATTACAAACCAACTAGCATAAGTAAAGGTTTCAAATGTGCCAAAATTAGTATGAAATATAACATATGGACAGGTAATGATACAAAGCTAGGCTGTAAACTCTGGCAGCAAGAAGAACCAAGAGGAGATGTGGGGCTTAATGTGACAAAAGCCTCCTTCAGGATCAGCTGAGAGCCATTCTCTCCCTTTCTGCTAATAACTGGATTAGTTGCGGAGGCAGAAAGGGGGTGGAGAGACAGACAGACAGAGCAGCAGGTCCAAACAAAACGGACACAGATTAAAAAAGGAGGGGGGTGTAGGTGCTTTGGGATCACAATTCCCACATGCATTGGGGAGGTATCCTGATGAGACTGACTAATTATATCAATATTTGGGAAAAAGGTTGTAGGTGGCAACAGAAAATGAGAGAGTGAAGGTTAAATCATGTAGAATTTAGCACAATATCCATTTTTCCATATTCATGATTTTTAAAATGGTGCACAATACATTTGTTTACTTCTGCCAAAACTGAGAAGTACAGTATCATAATGCACAAATGATGTAATGTATAAGCTACAGGGAGAGAGAAAAAAAGTGTGTATCATCACTGAGCATGGCTGTTTAAAACCACTGTTTTATTGAAACTCTGGGTAAATCTTGCCATGTTTGGAGAATAAATAAATACAAAAAACAGGACAGAGAGAGACATAGAGAGAGAGGAGAGAAGAACCAGAGAGAAAATTATAAAAACAGCTGTGGTGCTAAGGAATTCTGGGAAAATCTAAGACAAATGTCCATTTTTTCCTTTCTTGACTTGAGAAAGACAGCGCAGATCCTCAGAGATGCTTTATAAACAATGTTAGCTTGAACAGGATATCACGCAAGATCTGATCATAAAGGAAACTATATTATCCATATCTTTTAACGATAGCTTGTGGTAGCCAGGTTGTGGAAGAATGAGTTTATGGGGCATTTAAGAGTTTCTTTATGTATAGGAAAAGGAGAAAATGAGCAAAAAACTGACCCTTTCTAAGCAAGGGGGGAGGGATAAAGAAGGACAGTTTTTTTTTCAGTCTCAAAACCCTAATCACTATCTAAAAGTGAAATATTACTGATATTTCTTACATACAGACTAAACTGGTTTTGTCCCTGAGAGAATTCATTGGGCCTAGTTTTAATATGCTAGTCTTAGGGTGCTAAACCATGGGCCTTATTTTTCTCTTATCAGAATTCAGCTCCATTGAGTTCCCTCAAAATGATTATATCTCAGGTTTTTCTTCCCTTTAATCAAATGAAATAGAAGTAAAATAGACTGTGGACACTGTGCACAAATAAATCATTCAAACATGTTCCTGTTTGAGTCAAAAAGAAAAGGTTTGTTACCAGACTTACCTGTCAATGATGACAGGGTCAGATGGTGTCTCATTACGATTGCCGCAGCTTTTTTTCTCACAGCAGCGACTTTGTATGAAAAAGAGAAGATAATGAATGATTAAAACTTGCTGCATAAGACCACTACAATTAAAGCAGTCAAGCAATATGTCACAATGATTGTGAATGATCAAGCTCAATCGGCACTTCTAAAGCTACACACACAAACATGACCCTATACAGAGCAGACAACCGACACACACACACACCATCGGAGGACCTCCTGTCTGTTCATGGGCACTTCCCCACTCCTACCCACCCCCTCACCCCCCACCCCTCATGCACCACGCCACCAGCATAACAAAAGTGCCCCCCCACCCCTGGCCATCTGCCTATATGCTTTCTCCTTTCACCCACCCCACAGCCCCCCGTCAGACAGAGTCACTCCCCAGCTGTGTAGCCTGCCCTCTGCACCCCCTTCCCCATCAGCTCTGTTATTAACCAGCTGTGAGCGCCCACTCTGGCATCTGCTGGCTACACAATGGGGGCAGAGCCAATTCTGACTCCCCCTCTGCCCTCCCTAATTCTGTCCTCAAGCCTGAGGTCACTGCTCACCCCCGTCTCTTCTGTCTCCTGTGACACTTGCTGTTCCTCTTTTTCTCAGCCCAGCTACCATGTACTCTTTATAGACATGAACTTATTCTGTATAGAAAATGTGTATTATTCATCATTTTGTTAATGATTAGCATTTAGCATCGTCTGTGAACATCAGTGCAGGCTTGCAGTTTGCTTTTATCAATGCTAGGTGAAATTGTTGTTTAAAAATTCAATCATTTCAAACGGTAACCACAAAAATTCCCCCATGCAGATTTTGTTTGTGGTTGGTCACGAATTTGCCACACTGACCAACAGAAAGCCGCTTAGTTTAAAAGTGACCTCATTTCCATAACGTGACTGCGCCTTTAGAGTGAAAATGACTATAGAAATTAATTTTTGGTTGGTTGAACATACAGCATATTTTCCTGAAGTATTGCTTTTAAAGGTCTAGGGATTCAAACACAGAAGCCATTACTGCTATTATGAACGTGTGACCCAAGACAAGAAAACATGTACATTTTACTGGATTAATATGGGGATGTTCTGAGCAAATGTTTTCTGCAAGGGCTGAAATCAGTCCTAAATCAATGTAACTCAATATTCTGTAGAGTTGTAACATAGATCTAACATTTCCAATATGTGTGTACCTTCCCTTAATAATGAGAGTTTGTGGTCTTGTACTATGATAGCTAATCATGTTAACATTACTTATGCTAAAAAAGCAAGAATCTTTCATTGAATATTTTCTAAAATATACTTTTTTTCTCAGTATGATGAACAGTTTAATAATCTGAACAACTTTTCCCACTATAAAGAACCTTTTGCACATTGGTTCCAACCATTGATGCCAATAAAGAACCTTTATTAATAAGAATGTAGGTAGACTGATGCAAAGTATGGGTCGGATTTGCTGCAAGTTCAAAAAAGCTCAAACAAGTTATCCCCCTTAAATGGCACCTTGCAGATCAACAGATTTAATTTTATTTTTTCTCACCTGCACATGACCTCATGAGTAAGCAGAACACGGCACATTTCTGGATTCTTGTTCTGTCCCTCGTATGATATAGGCTGAACCATGTAAAGCACAATTAAAAAGAGGTTATCAACACATTACAGAGCAAAACTAAGAAAGTGTTTCTTGCGGCTAAAAGAAGAAGATGCTTTACCTGTTTAGTGACAGAATCAATGAGACGTGCATAAAGATCTTGTTCTGTGCGAACACCTGTGAACAAAAACAACAAACAAACCTTGTTGATGCCTTATTCTTAACAGATGTTGATACAGACACTACTTAAATTTGGAACCACATTGCCATTGGATTAAACAGTATGAAAGTGTAGAATATGTTATTTCTTTGATAAGAAAACAAAAATAAAAGTGTTAAATGTCCATTTAACATATAATATGATCACATAATTATTGCTTTTTTGCTCTGCAAAAATTCAATGTTGAATGCTATATGTCCCAACAGAATGATTATATTTGTGGACAAGAAGATACATGTGATGAGAAATGTTGAGCATACCATTACTATAGAGGAGCTGGAGTTTGTAGTGAGTTCCATTATTGGTCTTTTCCCCCGTCTGCTCCTTAGAAGAACAACAAGGTCAGACATGGAAAGAACAAAGAATTTTGATCACACAGAATTAGCATTTAATCAAGCATACAGGAGTTCATGATTGATTAATGTCTACAAATCACATCTATACTACTGCAGTATACAGTTTTAATGAGTTTGGTGCATTTACCACTCATAAGCGAATTGCATTACTGCCAAACATTCCATTTGCATCTCTTCTCTTCTCAGTTTAACCATCGGGGATGCAGGTAACTGTTGTACTGTAATGTAAAATGCAACTACATGCATTTTTTTATTACAGTATGTGATGTGATACTGTAAACTGAGGCCTTACCATTACCATTACTGTAAGTGTGATTTTGTAATTTTCGATAACACACTGAAGAGATTATAAACATTAAATTCACCACTTACTTGTGAAAATAGCATTGAAGTGAATAGAGAAACTATAAAAAAATATCGAACTTTACTTTTAGGCATCTGATGTGTAAGAGTGCAAGAATGGCTTCTCTCATTTTCCTGCAATTCAAATATTCCTTATATTCTGTTTGTTTTATAAAGTTTTGTTTTCTCTCGCCAAGCTCAAGCTTTAAATCTATGTTAAACTGTAGGAAACATAATCAGAAATCCAATAATATTCAATTATGTGAATCATGTTATAGAATATACCTTATCCTGCTCCACAAAGTCAACAAATGCTGTCCTCTCCACTTCCACAGGCTGTCCATTGCGGTCATAAAGTGCCAGAACAAAATGGAAGAAGTTGGACTTTCTGAGATTGGAGGGAGGCTGCTTTTCAAAGTGAGCACGGGATAAAGCCAATCCACTATGGATGTAGGGTTTGCAGAATAAAAACAGATGATTTATTTATTCATGTTTTTCAATATAACTGACCATGGTATAATACAATCCACCAAATTCAACATACAATTCTTAATGCATGTCTCCGACAAGATATAAAAAATTAAAAACATCTCTATTGGAGCCACAGTCCACTGATTCTAGTAATAAAAATGTTTGCCTGTGTCTGAATTTGTAAAACCTTGTCTTGTTGAAGACAGTACTTATTTCAGCCTAAAAAAAGTTTATTTTGAGCACATAGTCATGATTAAAATATTAGAAATAGCCTATATAATTAAGCAACTGTCTTTTTCATCTTTTTATTAGTTGCTTTCACCAAATTCTATTACAGGTTCTTAAATTGTTTTAAAAATTAAAGGATAAAAAAAAAAAAAAAAAAAAAAAAAACGTTAGCATCAATGTGATATATCACACGTTTTGTCATAAGGACACACTTGAACCACCCAAATGTAGCCATCAAATCAGGTTTTCAATGTTGTAATTTTTCTAATAATATATAACATTAAAATAAAACATATAACTATAACATTTGATGAAATAACTCGTGACATCTCAAAAAATCGTAAAAAACTGACAGCTAATTACGAATGTATTCCTATAGATTTATATGAAACAACTAACAAGTTTCGATGGTTGCCTTTTCCAAAGGCACCAATGGTCTCTGTAATCTGCGCCGTTGACATAGATTAATTTATGTAATTATGAAATCGAAAAATAAAAACTGAAATCGTAGATTCGTGTCTTTTCGGTAGCCTAATACTTAGGACGATTATTAGTAGTGTAATTATCACCACTATAGTCTGCTTTTAATTATATGATTTTGAATTCCTCAAAATAAAACTATTCAGTTGTGTATAGCCTAAATTCTTTGATACTGGATTAAATGTATGCTTAAAGATAATTAGGCTATGTTACACTTCAAGTGAGCAAGTAGTAATGAAAAGGAAAGAAGAACGACAAACAATCGCCGTTCAAGTGACGTGCTCAAGCGTTTTAAGTAACATCATCGTGACACAAAACGGGTTTCATTGTATTGTCTTGTTTGCCTCTTTCACTCGACTCGTGACTCTGTCACCTCAAGCTATTGACAAGAGCACTGAAGGCTGAGATCCGAAGCTATAATCTCCGGTGTCATTTTACGTTCACCGCCACAGAAGAGCCTTACCTGTTGCTAGATATTTTTGCAACGTTGTAGAAAACAAAACACTCTTAAAGTTAATGATTCTAAATACAAAAAGAAACCATACACGTGCATGTTACATTTGGTAGATACATATTCTGATAGCCTAACTCATAACTTCGTTTAGGCTAATAGGCCTATTTAGTTTATTTTTAATTCATGTTCTGTTCTTTTGGATGGTAAATAAACAGTTTAACATTTGTGTGGTGTGTTATTTCTAAGGATGCACAGTTTATGAAGAAATATTTTTAGACTTTAGGTGGTGTTTTTACATGTAAAGATTTTTTTTTTAGTGTAGCTACATCAGTGCAGAATACCCTACCTCTGTGCCGCTATGTTTGCATCAATAACGCCGACATTCCGCACCCAAGAACGAACAGGATCCATTTCTTCTTCAAAAGTTCCAACTTTCAACCCTCGGATGTTTCTTGTCGGGTGATCTTGACTCCCAAACATTTAAAACAAAATTGCAATAACAGGGCAGCTTCTTGTGCAAAAGCACTAGCCTTTACAAAGTCGAAATATTGTGGAAATTCTGCTTATCACTTAGTAGGTTTAATGATTTTCTCAATTTTAAGATTAGACTGCCGGCATTCTCTGAAATAGTCCATGAAATACCCCGTGCTTCTTTTTGGAAATTGTTTGGAAACTTGCTTTCTTGGCGTAGATTTTTCCTTCTTCAATACCCATTCAAACTATAGTCCGCTCGTTCACCTGTACAGGAGCAACATTCACTTACCAAACAAAGTCGGCCGATAAGCTATGCTTCTACAAATAAACCCACTCAAGAAAGTTAAAACATCCACAAATTGCTCTGAAGATGTTGTCTGCTCTGCCGATTACCTTGTAATTGCTGAGGATGCTTATCGTACCCGTTCAAAACCATGAGAACGTGATGATGCTGGGAGAGTCTACTGGGACCCATACTATCTGCCAGAGCTCCAAAAAAGAGGAGGGGCGAATCCGTATTTGGAATACTGAAAAGTCCCCCTTTTTTGACGTTCTTGCAGTAATTCACTGTTTGTTGGAATATGCAAAGGACATAGCATAGCAAATGAATGTTTCATTTATTTATGTATTTATTTTTGACCTATTTCAGTTACATTTTCATTAAATGTCAATTCGTTGGACTAGCCTATTCAAAGCACAGCACTAAATTACTACAAATAGGACACATCTTATAAATAGCTGTAGGATTTTAAAACAATATATATATATATATATATATATATATATATATATATATATATATATATATATATATATATATATATATATATATATATATATATATATATATACACATACATACATACATACACACACACACACACACACACACACACAATCACACACACACACATACATATATATATTATATATATTGTTGGGTTTATGATTTTTTTCTGAATTATTTTGTGTAAGTAAATTCATCTATTACAAAGAAAAACGAATATTAAATGAGTCTGAACGGCTGACATCTGCTGGTAGAAAGCAGCAGACGGCCAAAACAATGAGATTTTTCTGAACTTTTTTAAGACCATTTCCTCTCTGTAAGAAGAAGCTTTTCCATCTTTTCTTGCTACTGGATAGGGTTATTGTCTGTTCGTGGGGCTCAAATAACTAAACAATGAATGTGAGCCCCCCCACCAAACACCACCACCCGGCTTATACCAACCATCTGCCAGCACGCCTCGGAGTCAGCTGTTCACCCTATTATGTGACCTGTTGCGGAATCCATGTACACTCTGCAACGTAGCCTACTCACTGTTTCACTAGCCGCACCACTACTAGGCCTACATTTGTATTTCATATGAAAATAATAATAATAATAAAAATAATATGTTGTTTCGTAATCGATAATAAATATTTCTTAATTTAGATTTTTCGAAAAGCTGGCGCAGCATCGGGGATCTGATATTTTACCCATTATTTTGAAAACTTAAAAATTGTAGCCTTCTATTTGCTTAATAGAATATAGGTTAAATATGAGGCTCCATCCATAACCACAACACAAACCTACCCCTTGGGGCAAGCAAAGGAAACTTTTAGCAGATGTTTTACGTGAATACGCGCACCCGTGCACCATAATTGTCAATATTTCTCAAACGCCATTTATTTACTTGGTCTACATTAATATGCATTAGATAAGCATTTTAGGCAAGCTATATTTCATTCTAAGATTTAAAAGACGTGACTTATAAATATTGTTAGTTGCTTATTAGCCTACTTGATCATTATAAAGCTGGTAGGCTATAGGGCTAGGCTACCTATTCAGATAGTATTTCCAGAGATATATAATGTTTTGCCATTGGTGTTGAGTTACATAGGCTACATGCACTTGAAGAGCTCCATGTAGCTGGGTCTAGAAAATGTGTAATTTAGCTAATTGAAACTTGTTTTAATACCAAAAAGTGCTTTAATAACTGATAGGTCTTTTTAATATGGCGTCATTTTCTGTGAGGAATGATCGAGAAACGTTCAGCCCATCCCCCTGTCTCAAGTGAAGAATGTTGTGCAAATCTTAGTGAGATTAATTAAAACACTAAAACAACTTAACGTGTCTCAGTTGTAATAATATATTAATGTTTTGTATGTTTATGTTTTCCAACCACGTAAATAGTCTACCCGATAAGGCTGTCAAATTTCCTAAGATAATTTTTGTGCAATTACATTTATGCGTTTAGACGCTGTTTCTTGGGAAATGAACCCACTAACTTTTTCGCTACTGACGCAGTGCTCTAGCACTGAGCTACAGTAACACATATCATGTCTTGAAGAGCAAGAGTCATACTCTAAGCGAAATTAGGCTAGTTAATATAATGTTAATATAAATAAAGTAGGCTATAATATCAGGAAACAGGCAGCAAAGTTAGCTAAGAGTTATAGTATCCATCCATTCAGAAATTATGTTCTTAATTCGTAAGGCACTGCATGCAAAAGTGATTCCTTTGGTTGAGTTTTATTCCAGTGACCTAACTTAGCAGCAAATTATCTTATGTTCCAAAACAGGTACAGATCTGTAACTTCACAATTTAAAGATAGCCTATTGCTTGTCAATTTAATTTCTTGATTAGCATTAATGGGGAATTTTATCTTTACAAGAATGCTCATTTACACGCACATTTTCTTAGACTAAACTCTCCAAAGCGTTAAACAACATCATGCACTCATAGTTTTTTCCGCTCTTATGCATTTTTCAACTCGTTTATTTATGTAGCGCTATTTAAGATACACACTACACACTGTTTCAATGTAGTTTCACAGACATACACAATGTTAATATTTTGTTAATATAGGTAGCCTATACATTACACAGTTTACAGAATAGCGACAGATCAGTTTACATTTGGAAACGACATAAACGATCAAACAGCTGAGAGTTTTTTTTTTTTTTCGTTCCTCGGTCGACATAAAGGGTTCATTAAACGTAGAACCTAACAAAATACTATTTGAACAATGAATTGTAGCATTTCGACAGAGAACTAGTATAAAGTCCTTATGTCCACAATTTGTACTTAGGTTCTATTGAAGATAGAGTGTTTTGTACAGTGCTAGAACTGTCACTGGTGTCCCTTAAAAAATTACGCCCTGCAGAACTGCCCTTGTTAAACAGCCACGTGGACAGCACCCTCCTACCTCCACTGTCTACAGCTCCTCCAGAAGCCTGCGATCGGTGATTGAGCGGCGCCTCGTGGTACCACCGCAGAGAGGCACACTCAGAGCCGAATCCCTGACACTTTTCGAGAAACTATTGAAACTTACTTATATATTAACTTGTACTTGAAACTTGTACTGATATATTATGTTATGTAAAACATATTAGCCTGAATGCACTGTAAGTCGATTAGCGTCTGCTAAATGCATACATGTATTAAAATTTATTTATTTATATAAAGTATATAGAGAGAGTGAGACTTATTTCCTGTTCCAATACATAGCTGTCTTTTGTGCACTTCAGCAACTCATTGACATAACCCTTAATCTATAAAAAAAAAAAAAAAAAAACAAGTTATAAAGTGTACAATATAGCACAATTAAATCCTTATATTATAATCACATTGCACTTGAATCAAGATAAAGGTAATCTGCCGATTGTCCTGCAGGTGACTGCATCTTCAATGCACTTAGGGCTTTGCGATTACTCCAGGGCTGCGTTTCCCAAAAGCATCGTAAGCCTAAATTGATCGTAAAAACGATCGTACGATTGATCTTAATATTACGGTCTGTTTCCCAAAAGCATCGTAGCTTAAGTAGCACTTGAAAATCTTCGTAGATCTACGAGTGCTCTGGAGTAATCGTACATCCCCAAGTGCATCGTAAGAAGACAGATTTATGAGGACACCTGCTGGACAACCGGCAGATTACACTTATCTAGATTTAACACACTGCAACACGAGTAATATAATAATTTTGATTGTACTTTATTGAACACTTTATTGTACTCGTTTTTTGTTTACATGAATTTATAAATGAAATAAATAAAAAGGGGAAAACAAGATAAAAAAACACATCTAAATAAAATGAATTAACAAAAAAAAAAAAAAAAAATCATAAAAGAAGTAATGTGGTAAATTTGCTTCAAAGACTGGGCAAAATAGGAATGAATTCAAAAAAATCTGTCAATGACTTGCTGACGTGCACGAAAACCAGCCAAGTATTGGGCATTTCTTGGTTGGCCATGTGGTCCCATGCCATCTTCGTCCTCCACATCCTCCTCCTCCTCCTCCACCTCTTCATCTTCCTCCCTGTTAAGTAAGGGCACTCTCATCTGCACTGCAATGTTGTGCAGCATAGCTGTTACTATTATTACTGCACAGCACTTTTGTGGAGCAAACAAAAGACCACCGCTGGACTGGTGAATTGCCCGAAAGCGCATCTTCCACCTCCCTATTGTGCGTTTCACAATACTACGTGCAACACGGTGTGTCTCGTTGAAATTTGTCTCCCTGTTATTCATAGGATTAGCCACAGGCGTGAAGAGATATGGCCTCAGTGGGTAACCACTGTCCCCAAGCAGCCTCCACTGTCCCTGTAAGTTTTGTGCCTCCTGACCAACAGATGAATTGGTGAACATGAAGGAGTCGTGTGTGCTTCCGGGCCACCTTGCCACAATGTCTGTAATCGAACCCTTATGGTCACAGATCACCTGGCAGTTGATAGCTGCATAGCCTTGCGGCATATATATACATGGCCATCCACAGATGGTGTAAGGATAGGGATCAAGTCACCATCGATCACTCCAATGACCTGTGGGATGTGATGATGTGTTAAAAAATACTGTTGTATTTCTGTGATGTCCTGTCTTGATGCTGGAAATTGAATGTGTTCCACAGCAAGTGGAAGTAATGCATTGGTGACCGCTTGAACAGCTCTTGAAACTGATGCCTTACTTAGTCCAAGCCCATCACCAAGTACCTGGAGAAAACTGCCTGTTGCATAAAATCTCAAGGCTGATAGGAGTTGGATTTCAGGGGAGAAGTCAAAATTTCTCCTGGTGGCATGCATCAGCTGAGGTCCAATGCTATTTAGCAATTGGGCTATTTGTTCTCTTGGCAGACGGTATCGCCTTATTATAGCCATGTCATTAAGGATATCCAAGGGGGTTTGATGCTGTCTGATGAAGGCATTTAAAGTCACCAGTCTACTTCTGTCACAGTGTCTGGGTTGTTGTTCCCCGGGGTTCCACTAGATGTCCTCCTTCTCACGGTGTCTGTCCCAGATCACTTCCTGTTCCCTTATATGGTCACCTTCCTCCTTGTTGCGTAATTGATTGTTCCCCCCACCTGTCTCCTCTTTCCCCATTATCCTTCTGTGTATAAATACCCAGTCTGTCTTAGTCTATGTCACGGAGTCCTTGTTTAATGTCAGGTTATTTCATGTCCGTCATCCTTGCCTTGTCTTGCCTTGTCTTCGTGTCTTGTTTTTATGTGGATGGATGTTTTGGTTTCGACCCCTGCCTGGACTTTTTACCCCTCTGGATTATCCCTTGAATAAATATTACTTACCTGCAATTGGTTCTCTCGCCGTTTTTCAAGCGCCTCGTAACGTGACAGCTTCATGGTCATCTCTGTCTTTGTCTTTCTCTGACCCTCAATTGAAGAACACGCTGTAGTGCAGCCATGATTTCCTCTGCAAGTCTAGTGAGGTGTAAACTCTATACTAATCCTAGCTTAATTGAAGAAACCATGTGAAGGTCATCAGGCTGTGATAATGTTCACATATCCCACTGCCTATCATCAATTTCAGTAATGACATTAGGCCCTACCTTGAAGAAAGTGAAGGTGTGGCATGCTTAGAAACTGTATAGATTACATATTATATTCCTTTAATCTATCCTCTGTTCATAATGATGAAAAGTTGTGCTTATTATAAAAATGTATACATAGAACAGTACTGGTAAAAAATGTTGTTGATTTTTTTGTCTATACCTGTAGAAATGTATTGGCTAGATGAAGTACTGTATATATATTTGTGTTATCTGTCACGCCAAATATATAGACTTTATATTAATAATATTGAAACTTAAATGCTTATGTCTGAAAATAATCATCAACCATTAGCCATTTACTTCAGAAACATTTGGAAGAACTCATAACAATTATTATATTATTTCATATGGTCCTAGGCCTCGTGTGCATGGTTCAACAAACACATGGACATCAAAAACACTGCATATAGCTTTATTAATAAAAAACCTTGCATAGTTTTATTAATTTGGGTTATTCAGTTCCCCACAACCTGCAAAATACATTGTACAGTGAGATGAGTCATAACTACATATAGAAAACATTTCACATTGCACAAATTACTGAAACAATAAATCACATTACCTGTGTCTTCTGGCAAGATAATTGGCACAGAAATTGAGGGCCTTGCAAAACTCATCTCCTCTAGTGCAAGCCTCCTCTCTTCTAAGGCCAGTTTGGCCTTCTTGAGCTCAATGAGCTGCTGTTGGAAGTTGTTGTCTCTCTCAATGGCTTCTTGAAGGCAATGCCTAATGTCTTTCAAGACATCTAGTTTCTCTCTCTCCAGCTGCACTAGGTCCTGACTACAGCTACAGACATTCTCAAACTGCTGAGTTGTTGTGGCTGCAGTCTGGACCACTGAAGATGGAGGCTGTGGTCTGGGAGGGTTTTTTGGAGGACTAGGAGATGGTAGGTGCTCGGAGATGGCAGATGAAACTGATGGTTCCTCTGAGCATGAAGGACCTGACTCAGGTTCAGGCTCAGGCTCAGGTTGAGTTATCCCTACTCCGCCATGGATGTCAATACCACCACTAATTCCATCTGAACCACTTGTGCCAAGTATTGACAATGCCTTTTCTTCCTCGGCTGTAAGAAGGGGGGACTCATTGGTCCCACCACCTGTTTTTTTTTAATTGCAGTCCTCTGCAGTGCCCTCTTCCTTTTTGCTAGGCTTGCAAAATCCTGCCACTTCTTGCAGACCTCCTTCCGTGACCTTTGAACACCCCTGGTTGCAGTTAGTTTGGTAGCAATGTCCTCCCAGATGTTTTGTTTTTCTTTATTAGTATGGCGTCCTTTAAATCTGGTAAAAATCACATCTTTGTTTTTCTCTATCTCCTCTATAAGAGGACATTAATTTCATCCTTTTGAAAGGTATCTTTTCTTGTTTTTTTTTTTTTTTTTTTTTTTTTTTTTTGTTCAGCCATTTTGTCAGTGTCTCCGCCTGTATGTAGGTGCTTTATATAGACTTGATTGTCTTGATTGGTAATCCAAAACAGATGACAATTATTAGGTTAAACGTTCAGAATACGATTCCATATAAGGTTAAATTTCAGCACTTCGCGAATGGACAGCGACTCGTAAGTTAACGTTCATGTTAAGTGCATTTTTGGGAAACGCTCGTGGAATTGCTGCGAGCGTTCGTAAGTTTGCACGTAGAAAACGCTCTTAAGAGCTAAGATACATCGTTATCGGGAAACCCGGCCCAGAGCATTTGTAGATCTACGATGATTTTCAAGTGCTACTTAACTTACGATGCTTTTGGGAAACAAACCGTAATATTAAGAACAGTCGTACGATCGTTTTTACGTTTATGAAGCTTTTGGGAAACTTAGCCCTGGGCCTGGTTTCTCGATAACGATTGATTTTAGAGCTTAAGAGCTTTTCCTACGAGTCATTTTACGATCGTTCGTTATTGTTTCACGTGCGTTTCCCAAAAATGCACGTAAAGCAATCGCACGTATGTACTGTAAGTGCTACTTAGGAGTCGGTATCCGTTTGTCAAGTGCTGAAATGTCGCCTTAAATAATGGCTCTTAATTGTAGTAAACGATCGCTGGGTTCCAGACAGACAACTTGGATATAATAACTATAATACAATACAATATTAAACTATAGTCTATAATATTATACTTTATATAATATAATACTTTAAATACTTATATATTATTTTAGGTAAAACATGTTAGCCTGAATGCACTGTAAGTTGCTTTGGATAAAAGTGTCTGCTAAATGCATATATTTATATACAGTTTAGGTAGAGAGAGAGAGAGAGAGAGATTTTATAGCACTTTATTTAATCATTTAAATACAATGAACCAACATACACTTTACTCAAGACATTTAGCAAAAATCAATTCACCATCTCTAACAAAGCACAACATTTCTTTGCAATTCCATACATTTTCAAATTCCTCTATATTCTTCATAGTTTTGTAAAATAAAAAATCAAATCTAATTCTTACTTTTATTAAACTCTTAAAAACTTGTACGACATCTCAACCCACTTCACCATCTATTTTCTCCTTTCTTGTCAAATAAATAGCCATTTTCGCTTTTCCAATCACAAAATTAACAAGCTGCCCTTTTTTTCTCTTTTTTTTTCCACAACTTGAAACCAAAGATAAAACCAACCTTTGAAAACACTACTTTAAACCCCACAAACATGAGATTAAGCATCAAAAACAAGTTTTTAAGCCTGTCACAATGTACAAAACAGTGAAAAATAGTTTCCCTCTGATCACAAAAAGGACATTTGCTATCAATTGCTGAATTAATTATGCTAACAAACGCATTTACAGCAACAATACCGTGCAGTATTCTCCACTGCAAATCCCCATTTGCTTTGGTCAATGGTGGCTTGTATATACTTCTCCACACAGGTTTACAATCATTTTCAACACCAAAATGAACAGCCCATGGCGTTTCAACCCGCACTTTCAGTTTTTCCTTGTTTAACATTTTAACACATAATTCATACAACTTTTTTCCATTCACAGAGCAAAAACACAACCTTTCCAAACCTTTTGTCCCAAGTAAATGATGAGAACTTTCTTCTTCAGTAAACTCTGGTGAAATGTCCATGTTTGGAAAAATGTCATTTGCTTCTGGTGCAGATCGTCCACTGCCAAATTCACTAATTAAAAGCTTATCTTCATCATTGAGAGTTTTTTTAACATTGTCCAAGAAACGATCCACCACTCTCTGTGACCGGAGCCCCAAACATTGTGCCAGGGCATTCACGTCATCAAAGTCATTTCCAACAACCTCCAGTAATTGTCTTAAGGTGATGATTTTTCCTGTTATTAATAATTTCATCATTCCAGGCATTGTTTGTCTGGCAACATCCAGTCTTGCACCTTTAACTAAAGGTTCTTCAAGAAGCCAATGAAGGGATGTCATAGGCATAGTCCTTACAGTTCTTACTAATAACCATGCTTTTAGAACGCTACGGTAATATAAGGGAAGGCCTTTTATGTCTCCTGCTTCACAGTTAATCCAAAAAAGACTTTTGTTTAACCCCAAACCTCCAACTTTTTCCAAAATAAAATGTATTCCTGCTTCCCATACATTACTTTGACCGTACAGCAGTTTCTGAACAAACTGTAATCTAAACGCTGTTTTACGGCTTTCTAGATGCAGAAGACCTTGTCCACCGTCATCCCTTGTAAGAAGTAACACACATTGTGGCACCCAGTGCATCTTCTTATTCCAAGAGAAATCAACCATTAAAGCCTGGATTCTTGACAGAAGACCTGCAGGTGGCTCAAGTACTGCTAAACGGTGCCACAATGTTGCTGCTACCAAGTTGTTAATAATTAAGGAACGTCCTCTATATGACATTTGTGGCAATAACCACCTCCATTTTTTAAGTCTTCCTTCAACCATCTCCATAACACCATCCCAATTTTTCATAATGGTTTGATCATCACCCAAATGGACTCCCAAATATTTAACACCCCCTGTAACCCATGACATTCCACTTGGTAAATTTGGTTTTCCTTGAATCCACCCACCTACTTCCAATGCAGTACATTTAGCCCAGTTTACTCTTGCTGAAGATACTTTGCCATACCTCTCTACCACCCCTTGAATTTTTTCCACATCACTGCTTCCTTTAACAGCTATAATTACATCATCTGCATAAGCAGACAAACAAAAACTCTGTTCACTAGACAAAGACACTCCTTCTAAAATATCTCTTAATTTACATAAAAACGGTTCAATTGATATTGAATACAACATCCCTGACATTGCACAACCTTGCCTAATTCCCCTTTTAACTTTCAAAGGAACACTCAAACCACCATTGACCTTAACTACACTTTCAATGTCACCATACAATACTTTGACCATTTCAATAAAAGTTGAAGGAAACCCCAAAAAATCAAACACATTCCATAAATATTGGTGCTCAATTCGGTCAAAGGCCTTTTCTTGATCTAGCGAAATCATACCAAATTTCTTGCCTGTCATTTTTGCTATCTCAAAAATATCTCGAATTTAACCAATGTTGTCTGTGATTGATCTGCCCGGTACACAGTATGACTGATCCGTATGTATAATTTGCTCCATCACTATTCTCAACCTGTTGGCCAAAGTCTTTGATAATATCTTAAAATCAACGCAAAGCAAGGACACGAGCCTCCAGTTTTTGATCTCTTTCAGATCTCCTTTTTTGGGTAAGAGGGTCAAAACTGCCCTCCTACAGCTCAAAGGCAGCTGACCTCTGGCAATGCTGTCTGAAAAAACTTCCAGCAAGTCATTGCCCACCAATTCCCAGAAAGCTTTATAGAAATCAACCGTTAGACCATCTAACCCTGGAGCCCGACCATTTTCCATGCTCATTAAAGCTGTATACAATTCTCCCAGAGTCAGTTGGCTCACCAACTTTTCTTTTGCCTCCTCCTGCACTTGAGGTAAGCCTCCGAGGAAATCTTGTACCAGCTCTTGGTCCTCCTTATACTCACATTTGAACAAGTCCTTATAAAAATCAGCAGCCCTCCTACGCACATCAGCAGTTTCAGTGAGTTCTTGCCCATTGGCTGACCGGAGACAATGAATGATTCTGCTTTGGCCATTTTTCTTTTACAGGCTAAAGAAAAACTTGGAAGGAGCATCCATTTCAGAAGAATTCTGAAAACGAGACCTGATCAATGCCCCCTGTGCTTTACTACTGAGCAGATCTCTTAATTCCGCTTTTTTTCCAATAAGAGAATTCACTTGATTTCCTGTAGAATCACGTAAATTTTGCATTTCTAAAATATCATTTTCCAAAATGCGAATTTTTTTAGACATATTCTGGGTGACATTGAAATTGTATTGTACACAGAGTTGTTGTATTTGTTTCTTTCCCAAATCCCACCACTGTTGTACACTTGAAAACATTGCCTTTTTAACCTTCCATTCTTTCCAAAAAAACTCAAAACAATTCTTAAAATGTAAATCTTGCAACAAAGCACTATTAAAAATCCAATATGCACTTTTTACTTTCAAAAACTTTAAGAATACACTTGCTATCACCATGGAATGGTCAGAAAAACAAACAGGGCTAATACAACATGTTTTTACAATTTGTGCTTGATGTTTAAAACAATACAGCTTATCCAGTCTTGCCATTGAAACAACCCTTTCTCTTATTTGTACCCATGTGTACTGTTTAACTTTACTGTTCAAGTTTCTCCACACATCCACTAAATCATTAGTTTCAATAAAATGATTCAATGACAACCTGGAAGCTGTATGAGGTTCAAGATGGTTTCTATCTATATCCATCGCAGTACAATTAAAATCCCCTGCAATCAGGAGATAATGGTCAGGATCACAATTTTGCACAGTATTTAACAATGTTTCTAAAAACAGCAATCGCTCAGTTGCCATAACTGGAGCATACACGTTTATTAAGACAAATGTTGCAACATCAAATTTTGCATTAACTTTTAAAAGTCTTCCTTCCACAATTTCTTCCACCTCATATGAGATTGGCAAACAACTTTTTGCAAAGAAAACTCCTACACCAGCACTTGCACTGTTTTTATGACTAAGAATAGCCGTACCCTCCCATTCTTTTCTCCAATTCACTTCATTTATCATATCACTATGGGTTTCTTGAGCAAAAAAAATATCTATGTGTTTAATTTTCATTAACTGAAACAACTGACTCCTTTTTTTAATATCTCTTGCTCCATTCAGATTTAAAGTTGAAAACTTCAAATCAATCATAAATAAAAGTTTTTCTTTTCATTTCAGTTAAATTTGATCTGCACGCACTTTTTGTACAATTTTTTTCAATCTATGGACATCTTGACTTGATAATCCTTCTTCCCCTCTTTCTCTCATTAAGAAATTTGCAGACTCAATGAAAATTTTTCGATCCGGAAAGAAATCATCTATCACCACATTCCGTTTGCCTTTTGTAATGAACAAAAACCATTGTACTTTTTCAAGACTGTACCCACTAGGCCCTTGGCTCTCATTCAGAGACACCACAGTGTCTGAAGGATCGTTTTCACAAGAGCTGACCACAGAAACATCAGTAGATGAGTCATCAGAAGCGTCCTCCGAACTATTACCTTCCCCATCTTTTATTGACTCTTGGCTGTTCTTTAATTGTTTCTTTAATTTTGACCCCCCTTCCTTTTGTCTGGATTTCCTTTTCACTACAGGGATTTTAAATACTAATTCTTCCTCCTCCATCATTATACTTTCCTCATCTATTGTAGCTTCTACCACATCTTTTATCATTTCACCATCCAGTACCTTTGGATCAATCTCCAAAGCACTTTCAGACACTTGTGCACCTAAGTTTGGCTCTGCTTATTTTTCAGCCTGAATCACATTTTGTTTATTTACATCTCTTTGGGGAGCATTGTTTTGCTCTGGACAAAAACGAACTTGATGATCTACCCCCCCACACCTGAAACACTTCATCGTCTCAGTTGTGGCAAAAACCACATAGTCAAATCCCTCTACTTTGAACTTCAGCACTATATTTAAATCTTCTACATCCCCTTTCAGAATCATGAAAAGTTGTCTACGAAAAGACACAACATTTTTCAACAGAGGGGATTTGCACCCCAGTGGAATCTTTCTTACTGCCGAAACTATTTGCCCGTGTCTTGCCAATTCACGCTCTAAAATCTCGTCACTAATAAACGGCGGTGCGTTTGAAATCACAACTCTTTTAGCCGGATTAACAAGCGGGAGAGGTCCAATATGTTCGTCTTTAATTACAATCCCTTGTTCAACAACTTGATTAACTTTGTCAATTGACTCCAAAAACAATACAACTGCACTGTTCATTCTCGACGCAGATTTAATGCAACTATGCCCAACAATCTCTCCCACTGCGAGGCTGCATTCCTCAACGGAGCATCCCACCCCGACCGGTATCTTAATGCCATGCCGGCGCGTCAACTGACTGAACGTCATTTTCGTCTAAACGCCACACCGGCCAGAAATGGAAACAAATCCGGCCGCTGTAAACTTCCACCACCCCACTAACAGTGCTTTCCTTAAATTACCAACTATAAACTATATAAACATCAAAATAAGAAAAGATAGAGCAAAAGATCGCAACCACTCACCAAACACTCTCAGACACGCGCTCAAAGCAAACGCGCAAACGCTCCTCTCACACTCAGCAGCCACACGCCACACCGGAAAGTGAAAGAGAGAGAGAGAGAGAGAGAGAGAGAGAGAGAGAGAGAGAGAGAGAGAGAGGAGGAGCTCTCGTCGTTCCATCCATTTTTTGCTGCTATTGTCCGAAACTCTATGGCGAAATCTAATGAAGGTAATAATGTAAGCAATCTTTGAGCGATCAGTGGAAAAACTTGAGGGTTGGAGCTCGAAGATGAGAGAGCACTGGGTGAGATCTCCAGCAAAGAGCTTAGGAGGAGGTAGTCAGGGCTTCGCCTGACGCCACTCGGATGTGATACAGAGGAAGGTGAAGAACCCATGAGGCGTTCAAAGAGCTGGCGGTTGGAACTCATCACATCAGCCAGAAGTTGAGAGTTGGCCATTAGCTCTTTTTGTCGGCTGAGAATGGCTTCATGGCGTTGAAAAGGCACCTCGTGTTGAGCAATCACTGCCAACAGGTCCTTGAAACTGAGTGTTTCTGGGTCCATGAGCAACTTTTCTTTTCTTGTCACAAGCTGGGCTAGAACTTCGATTTCTGGTGTGGTGGATGAGAGACCTACCACTAGGCCACAGAGGTTGTATTGCTTGAACCAAATGAAACAATCAAGGCAGTAATCTAGGTAATGTTGGTTTATTTATAAAAAGCCTTTGCAAGCCAAAAATCCAACAAAAGTTTTTCTCAGACAGTGGAATTGATAACATGAGAGATTAATGAGAAGAAAAAAAACACATAAAAAAAATCAAATAAAAACTCCACGAAGGGAGAAAACAAAACCTTGAGCACAAAAACAATCAAATAACTAAGAACAACTTACTTGAGGTAGCTTGGAAGGACTTGGAAAAACAAAGCAGGTAGCATGCAGAAAAGACTCAAAAATCAAGTTAATTAAGGCATAAGGAAACACAGGGGTCCTCTAGAGTCATGGAGACAAATTACAGGAGGTAGAATGCTGACAGAATCTTACGGTTTTATTGTTGTTGTGCATTTTAATGAAAAATAACAATCTATTTTTTTTTTTTTTTTTTACTCTTAAAAGGTGAAGGGTGTATGCACAGAAGTAAGTTAAACAGACAAATATCCTTTATTGTAAAATCTGACAAGAAATTCAAAGTGAAAGCATCAGAAGCTGGGTTTATAACTCAGCAAAAAAGGAACTCCATTCACAAAATTCAAATCACAAATAATACTACTGATAAAAAAAAAAGGGTTAACCACTTTCGTTTCCATATAACTTTAAACTATGATAAAGTTAATCAGCATACATTGATTGCATGTTGTAGCAAAAAAAAAAAAGAACTGCAGCTCTTGCAACCAACTCAAAGTTAGACCATGCAGTGGGTATGAGCCTGAAACCTTGAATGGTCCAGCTCCCCTTCATTGATCTAGCACCCCCTCAGCAATCTAGCACCCCCTCCGCACCTGCCTTAAAACATTTCTGGATCCACCCCATGTACATTGATGTATTTTTGAAAAGCGAAAATTAAGTTTTTCCAACTAAACCCAGTCCCCTAGTAAATTAGGTTATTAAATGAGTTGCGCTGTGTCTGCTGGAAGTAGCCATCAGAGGATGGGTACATGGTGGTCATAAAGGGGTGGTCATAAAGGGATGGACATGGTCAGAAACAATGTTTAGGTAGGCCGTGGCATTTAAACGATGCCCAATTGGCACTAAGGGGCCTAAAGTGGGCCAAGAAAACATCCCCCACACCATTACACCACCAGCAGCAGCCTGCACAGTGGTAATAAGGCATGATGGTTCAGGAGATTGTCTTGACCAGGACCACACCCCTAAATTAAATTGAAGCAACTGCCATGTGATTGATTGATTAGATAATTGCATTAATGAGAAATTGAACAGGTGTTCCTAATAATCCTTTATGTGAGTGTATTTATATATATATATATATATATATATATATATATATATATATATATATATATATATATGAAGGCGCACCTTCAACGAATGGCCTATTTTAGAACTGTTTTCATATATAGGGCACCGGATTATAAAGCGCATAGAATAAAGGAAAATGCAGTCAAACCTTTGACTGTGTTTTTGTTATGCATCCACTAGATAAAGCTGTGCTAAAGGGAATGTCAACAAAACCTTGATCCATAAATAAGGCGCATTGTCGTTTTTTGAGGAAATTAAAGGCTTTTAAGTGCGCTTTATAGTGCGGAAAACTTTAAACGGTACTTTATACTCCACTGGTATTGCTTGAGAGTCCTTTTCCAAAAGAAAAGACTATTAAGAACTAGAATCTAAAAATTGTATTAAGATATACACTGAAAAAAATTATAAATGCAACACTTTTGTTTTTGCCCCCATTTTTCATGAGTTGATCTCAAAGATCTAAGACTTTTTCTATGTGCACAAAAGGCCTATTTCTCTCAAATATTGTTCACAAATCTGTCTAAATCTGTGTTAGTAATCAATTCCCCTTTGCCGAGATAATCCATCCACCTGGCCACAATAAAAGGCCACTCTAAAATGTGCAGTTTTACTGTGGGGGATCCAGGGGTGTCCAAAAACAAGCCTTTCGCAGTGTAAAACATCTCCTTCGCAAAGAGTTGATCAGGTTGTTGAAGGTGGCCTGTGGAATGTTGGTCCACTCCTCTTCAATGTGCAAAGTTGCTGAAAGTCGCAGGTACTGGAACATGCTGTTGTATACGCTGATCCAGAGCATCCCAAACATCCCAATGGATGACATGTCCAGTGAGTATGCTGGCCATGAAAGAACTGGGATGATTTCAGCTTCATGGTCTTGGATGAATGGCACAACAATGGGCCTCAGGATCTCGTCACGGTATCTCTGTGCATTCAAAATGCCATGAATAAAATGCACCTGTGTTCATTGTCCACAACATATGCCTACCCATACCATAACCCCTGCTAACCCACACAATGCCATACACACTCTCTGCACTCTGGCCTGTACAGTGAAAAATGGGATTCATCTGTGAAGAGAACACCTCTCCAAAGTGCCAGACACCATCAAATGTGAGCATTTGCCCACTCAAGTCAGTTACGATGACGAACTGCAGTCAGGTCGAGACCCAGATGAGGATGACATGCATGCAGATGAGCTTCCCTGAGATAGTTTGTGCAGAAATTCATTGGTTATGCAAACTGATTGTTGCAGCAGCTGTCCGGGTGGTTAGTCTCATACGATCTTGGTTGGATGTACTGCCAAATTCTCTGAAACACTTTTGAAGATGGTTTATGGTAGAGAAATTAACATTCAATTCATGAGCAACAGCTCTGGTGGACATTCCTGTGTCAGTATGCCAATTGCATGCTCCCTTTAAAACTTGCGACATCTGTGGCATTGTGCCATGTGTTAAAACTGCACATTTTAGAGTGGCCTTTTATTGGGGCCAGCCTAAGGCACATATGTGCAATAATCATGCTGTCTAATTAGCATCATGATATGTCACACCTGTGAGGTTGATGGATTATCTCTGCAAAGGATAAGTGCTCACTAATACAGATTTAGACAGATTTGTGAACAATATTTGAGAGAAATAGGCCTTTTGTGTTCATAGAAAAAGCCTTAGATCTTTGAGTGATGGGGAAAATGGGGGCAAAAACAAAAGTGTTGCATTTATAATTTTGTACAGTATATTTAAAACCTCTTAAGTTACAGGCACGCAAACTTTGAAAAAAAAAAAAATACTATTTATGACACTCAGACATGTATGTTTAATTTAGTTGTTCTGACAGAAGGAAACGAGATACATTTCTAGTTTCAAAATTATTTGTTCTCTTTAGACATTCCTCTTTAAAAGAAAAAAAGTAACTTCTTTATGCAAAGTGGTTCACACTTGACCACAGAAAAATATGTACAATTTAACAATTTCAGAATCAGAACCAGCTTTATTCAACAGGTGTGGCCAAACACAGAAGGAATTTAATTAGTTATTTATTATTTTTTATTTTAAGGTGATCCTAGCACATACATAGATACACATCTGACATGAGGAGGAAAAAAAACACCACCACCAACAACAACAACAACAACAACAAAACATTTAAGTAGACTTAAGGCTTAACAATAAATAATGTGTATGAATCTGGAACAGTAGATTTATGTACAGATTTGTGCATTTTTTACTCTATATAGAACTGTATAAATAAAGAGATATGCATACTTTGGTTGTAACGAGTGGTTATTTGAATTACTGTTACCTTTCTATCATCTCTAACCAGTCTGCCCATTCTCCTTTGACCTCTGACATCAACACGGCATTTTCATTTACACAACTGCCGCTCACTGGATATTTTCAATTTTTTGGACCATTCTCTTTAAACCCTAGAGATGGCTGTGCGTGAAAATCCCAGTAGATCAGCAGTTTTTGAAATACTCAGACTAGCCCTTCTGGTACCAACAACCATTCCACATTCAAAGTCACTTAAATCCCCATTCTTCCTCATTCTGTTGCTCGGTTTGAACTTCAAACACATCTGCCATGTGATTGGCTGATTATCAATTTTTTTACCAAGAAATTGAACAGGTGTACCTAATAAAGTGGTAGGTGAGTGTATATTATGTCTCTTGTTTGCTTTTTAGATATGATTAAGCGCTTGGACCTGGAACTGGTGATGTGTGACATCAGATTTAAAGGGATAGTTTACCCTCAGATGCTGGTCCCCATTGACCCATTGAATTATTATTTTTTTTTTTAACCAAACTTTGGAAGTCAGTCGGGACCAGCATCTGAAGATGAACTATCCCTTGGTATCCTGTGGTATACGGCAATCTTTTTACATGGTTCAAGTAAACAACTTTCTGCAATTCTGCCCAAGTGATTGCTGTGGTAACAAATAATGACACATGCTTGGCATTGCATTTGCACTGTTAGTAGGAATTCTGAACTTAAGTAAGGTGACCAGCAGTAACAGCATTCAGCAATGTCAACAACTGGATAATGGTGAAGTGGCAGTCAATCCATCTATCACAGTTTTCCATGTTCGTGGGGTTTTATATGGCATGCGTCATCCAATCAACATGCACTTACGCCACTGATAATTCCTACTTTGCCGGATTAGACCCTACTATGAAGAAGCAGCTAATTTAGTCTCCCCAAAAGGAATTTTTATAACTAAAATCATTGCCAGTTCCTGTGTTGAAAATATGCCAAAAACTGGGTACTTCTGCCAATAGTTATAGGAGCTATAAAAATTCTGGTACATTATGACTCAAAATAAAGAAAACCTTCAGAGTACTATTTTGTTGCCAATGCCACAGACCATATGAAACTAATCTCATGGAGAATGCAAAAGCGATTATCTACTGCTCGTTTCCAGTCATTTTGATTCAATTCAGATCAGGATAAGATGTTCCTGTGGGCGTGTTTATGGGCCTATTGGTCTTACTGGTCTTATAGAAGCAGCTTCAGTTGTGGAATGATAGATACCTTGTCAGTAAGTTTGTGCACAGTTTAACAAAAGTCATAAGCCTATGTCACAGCCATCTGCTGGTTTGCCCATGTCAGCCACCAGAGGGCTCTCTTCCCAGATCATTATCTGTCTGTTCTGGACTCCAGTTCCCATCACTCTTTGCATGGACTATCAGACCTCATTACTTTCAGCTTTGTGTGATTAGCCACCCTTATATAGTCCATGTTCACTAAGCTATTGTTGGTGAAGGATTCCCTTTCTACTCTGTTTGTGGTTCCTGTTCCCTGGATAATCTTTTGCTGGCGTTTTTTTTTTTTTTTTTTTTTTTTTTTTTGTGTAAGCCTTTTGCCTTGTGTGAATTATTGTTTTGTTTTTGTTTTTTAATAAAAGCTGCACTTGGATCATCTTCTACACATTTTTCAGGGTGTTTCCTTGACAGAATACTTTAGTCATTACAGATCCAGCAAGTCAGTGTTAATCAGCTTTAGCACCATAGGCATTCGGATTCTTTCTCTTGCAGAAAAGAAGCAGCGAATGGCATGAGTTCAGGCATTGGCTGCACTGCGCCAACAGGGGTTGGGAGTAGGAGGCTTGGCTCAAATGTTTTGGCGGTTTGGCTTGAACTTAGCATTGTTGAGCTTATGAACATCTTTAATGAATGCCTAGATTACCCCTTGCCTCCATGGGAGATGGAGGGACTTAAAACCCAGAATTTTGGGGGACTTAATTATCTCTAGTACCATAGCCAAACAGTAAAACCAGGTCAGTCTGTGCCCAGTCTCGACTCTGCTACAGTACCTCAAGAGAATAAGTTCCTTCCAGAGCTTGATCCAGAGTCACTTCTGGTCTATGCATTCAATCCAGAGGCAACTCCAGTCCAGGAAACTACTCCGAGTCCACCCAAGTGCAGAAGCGGAGCTTCTGCTGCAGAACCTCCAGAGGGGATGGCATCCGCTTCAGATTCTTTCTGGTTGGTGGCACGCCCTCCTGAACTCTCTGCCTGCCTATCACAACCAAGGAGACTATAATTGCACTCCCTATCTCCTCTGTCACGGCCAAGGAGGCCATTCTTGAAGTCTGTTTATCTTATCATGACTGCTCTCTGTGCTCTCCATTCCACCCCAGTCTGATCCATCTTTGTGGTCTCCTGCACCTTCGGCTCCACTGAAGTGGTCCTCAGCTCCACCTTGGTGGTCATCTGCTCCATTGTGGGGATCTTCATTCACATCCGCTGTACTGTGGTGCTCATCTGCTCCACCGTGGGGACCTTCGTTCCCATCTACTATACACATACCTGGCCCACAATCCCTCCCCTATTCCGCCTCCATTCCACCTCCCTCCTAGATTTCTTTGACATTTGTTGGAGCATTTTGAATCTGCTCTTTAAAGGGGTAGTTTTGTCCAAGTCATCTGCTGATGTGCCCATGTCCTTCGTCAGATGGCTCTCTTAGCGGATCATTGTCTGTTCTGGACTCCAGTCAGATTAGCCACCCTTATTTATTCCATGTTTACTTAGCTTTTGTTGCTGAAGTATTGCTACCTGTTCTCTAGTTATCTTGTGCTGGTGTTTCTTGCCTTTTGCCTTTTGTGTGTAAATAATAATAATTATTTTATTATTAAAAGCTTGACTTGGGTCATCTTCTACAAAGTTTTTAGTGTGTTTTCAATGACACTCTAGGGATATGCAGTAGTCAAATTTGAAGTAGATCAGAACTGATATGTGTTCTTGTCTCAGGACAACTTTGATAAAAAATTTTGATCCACTTCAAATGCTGATTACTGTACACTCTGGTTCATGCATGCCACATGTTTTAATTCCCATCAAAACGATTTAGTGACAGATCTCACTATAGTAAAAAAAAAAAACATCTGAATTAATCAAAGACAAAGTTCTTTGATTAGTTCTGATTTAACAAACATTTCAGAAACTTTTTTAAAATGCAACACCACTATGAGGCATGTGGACACTTTAAAGGCATACTCAAATTTTCCAATTGGTTTATAATTTTTCCATGAAACATCATTGTGATTTCTTTAAGAACTTAATGACCTATATGTGGAAAGAACCTTTGCAGCATTTCAGATACTTGTATTTAAAATACAATATATTTTTTTTACTACAGTCTTTGCAAAAACAAAATAATAATAATAATTTGTATTTAAATACATAACCCATTATCAATGCCCAGGCATCAAAAACTGAAGCACAGTTGCCATTAAGTCACTAAAAGAACTCCTTGGTGTTACTTAATTGGTGAAGTTGGCACAGTAATTTATTGCAGTAACTGGCCAAAAAAATAAAAAAATAAAAAACGTGTGGTGCTTTTGTCTTAAAGGATTAATTCACCCAAAAAGGAAAATTATGTCATTAATAACTCACATTAATCACGTTCCAAACCCGTTAAGACCTCCGTTCATCTTCGGTACACAGTTTAAGATATTTTAGATTTAGTCCGAGAGCTTTCTGTCCCTCTGTTGAAAGTATGTGTGTACGGTATGTGTGTTTTTTTTTTTTTTAACTCCGAGGGAGTGTCAGCCACATTAAAAAAGTTAACAGCTTAAGTAATTTGTGGATTAATGCTTATTGGAGATGCGAACCATTTCAAACAATTCAGTTCAATTTGTTGAACTGGTTCAAGAAGATCCGGTTACATTGAGTGATTAATTTGCGAACTGGATATCACTAAACGGCAGTGCAGTGAAAGCGCTCACAACAGACCCGGAAGAGAAGACAATACTGAATAAAGGTTCTAGTTTTTGCTATTTTTGGACCAAAATGTATTTTCGATGCTTCAAAAAAATTGACCCTCTAACTGACCCTCTGATGTCACATGGACTATTTTGAAGATGTTTTTATTACCTTTCTAAACATGGACAGTATGCGGTACAAACACACACCGATATTGGTCATGGCAGCGCCGTCCACACGCAGCGACTTCTCTCTGTCCTGACAGAATGGTGTTTTTGTGTTTTTTGTCTTGTGAGTCGCAGTGTTTTTGTATGTCATCATCGTGTTTACCTATCTGTAAGTGCGCATAAAATTGCGAGTTCTGCTCGATGTCAGCAGAACCGCATTTTTACATTTAAACTCCGCTCACATGGAACAGCTGCAGGATCTCGGTCTGCTACGGAGGCCTACACCATCACCGACCCCCACGACTGCATCTCGCCCACAGCGGAGGTGCCACAAGCGGTGTGAGAGGAAACAGAAGAGGGGTAAGAGCAGGGGTATCCAGGCTAACCCACACAAGCCATCTATCCCCACCATCGTACTAGCTAACGTACACTCATTGGACAATAAACTGGACTACATTCGATTATTATGTTCAACTCAGAGGACTGTAAGAGACTGTTGTGTTTTTGTGTTCATGGAAACATGGTTCAGCAACAGCATTCCAGATGGCGCTATTCAGCTTGACCACCTGACGTGCTATCGAGCAGACAGAGCTCTCGTAGTGGGAGGAAAAACCCGCGGCGGCGGGCTTTGTGTTTACATCAATGACGCGTGGTGCCGCGATGCTGTTGTGATCTGCAAACACTGCTCACCCCTGGTGGAGTTTATGATTAATAAGTGCCGGACGTTCTATCTGCCGAGGGAATATACTGCCATACTGCTCATTTTGGTTTACATTCCCCCGAACAACATCAACAGCAACAGGAACGATGCACTAAATTAACTGTACCAGCACATCAGTGAGCAGCAGACAGCACACCCTGATGCTTTTCTCATCATAGCTGGGGATTTCAACCATGCTGACTTAAAGAGTGTGTTTCCAAAAATACAATTAAAGTTGCCAAACCAGTTCAAAAGCAGATACGAGTGTGGCCAGAAGGATCATCAGAGGTTCTTCAAGACTGCTTCGACACAACTGACTGGGACGTGTTTAAGCAGGCTGCCACATACAATAACTCCACTGACCTCCAGGAGTACTCAGAGACTGCCACTGCCTACATCAACAAGTGTATTGATGATGTAACAGTCACAAAAACCATCACTGTCCGGGCCAATCAGAAACCGTGGTTGACAGGGGAGGTCTACAGACTCCTGAAGACACGGAACGCTGCCTTCAGAGCTGGAGATGAGGTGGGCCTGAGAACAGTCAGAGCCAACCTATCCTGCGGCATCAGAGAGGCTAAGAGACAGCACTCCGGGAGGATAGCCCATCAATTCAGCGACAGCAGAGACACTAGAAGCTTGTGGCAGGGGATACAGGCCATTACGCACTTCAAACCCCCACCACGGACTTGTGACAGCAACATCTCTCTGCTGAATGAGCTGAACACCTTCTTTGCTCACTTTAAGCAAAAACAGCACCACTGCACAGAATAATCCACCTCCTCCCGGCGACCAGGTGATGACACTGACCCCAGACAGTGTGAGGAGATCCTTCAGCAGGATCAATGCAAGCAAAGCTCCGGGTCCTGACAACATCCCTGGGCGTGTACTGAGAGACTGTGCAGCAGAACTCACTGATGTCTTCACAGACATTTTCAACATTTCCCTTAGTCAGGCTGTTGTTCCCACATTTTCAAAACTGACACCATCATTCCAGTTCTGAAAAAGCCATCTCCATCCTGCTTCAATGACTACCATCCTGTTGCACTTACTCCCATCCTCATGAAGTTCTTTGAACGGCTAGTCATACAAGACATCAAGTCTGCCCTCCCCACCTCCCTGGACCCCTTCCAGTTTGCATATCGGACTCATACGTCAGAATGCTGTTCATAGACTTCAGTTCAGCATTCAACACAATCATCCCTCAACAGCTCATTTACAAACTGGTCCAGCTGGGGCTCAACACTTTGCTGTGCAACTGGCTGTTGGACTTTCTGACTGGAAGACCACAGGCAGTACGGGTCAGCAACAACACATCCAGCACCATCAGACTGAACACTGGGGCCCCCCAAGGATGTGTGCTGAGCCCCCTTCTCTTCACTCTGCTGACCCACGACTGCACACCATCACACAACTCCAACCTTTTCATTAAGTTTGTGGATGACACGACTGTGGTGGGTCTCATTAGTGACAAAGATGAGACAAACTACAGGAGCAAGGTGAGCCGCCTGGCCGGATGGTGCAGTGACAACAACCTCTCTCTGAACGTGGAAAAGATGAAGGAGATTGTTGTTGACTTCAGGAGAGCACACACTCAGCACATTCCTCTGACTATCAATGGTGCAACTGTGGAGAGAGTGAGCAGCACCAATTTCCTGGGTATGCACATCACAGAGGACCTCTACTGGACAGAAAACACAGCAGCACTGGCCAAGAAATCACAGCAACGTCTTTACTTTCTCCGCAAACTGAGAAGAGCCAGAGCCCTGCCCCCCATCATGTACACCTTCTACAGAGGCACAATTGAGAGAATCCTGATGAGCTGCATCACTGTGTTGACAGTGTTTTTTCTACTTCCTGTTGGCCTTCTGTAGCTAATCGTAGCTGTTTTTATTTTATTTTTTCTCTAGAATCTTTATCTTACTATCACTCTCTGTTTTTTTTTAAAGTGGTAAAATATAACTTAATTCACACCATATTTCCGATATTTCCGATCAATCTTATCAGATTAACTTTGATCGTTCACTTTTATTTTGTATCCGTGAGTGCAGTACACCTGCAAAGCGTTAGCACTCGTTAGCTTGTCATTAGCGTTTTCTTTTCTCCTCTCCTCTCTCTCACTCCAGTTTTTCACAAGTTCATCAAACAACCGCAGTAAGAATATTTCATCAAGCACGGTGAGTAATGGCTTCTCCTGCTATCGTTATTTGCACCTCTTGCCACATGTACAGTTTATCTATCTCTGTCGCTGATGAGGGATTCACATGTGATAAATGCAGGGAATTAGTTAGGCTGACAGAGAAGATTTCAGAATTAGAGACACGCATCCAAACTTTAATTGAGGACAGTAAGAATGTTAGGGCTCTAGATACGGCTTTGGATGCATCTAGCTCAGGGATTCCTGTACATTGTTCGGTTCCGGAAACAGAGCCCCTGCAGCAGGGCAACTGGGTGACGGTGAGGCAGCGTAGTCGTGGGTCAAAACACCGCTCTTCTGTTCAGATCAAAACATTAAACAGGTTCTCCCCACTCAGTGATGCACCCACTGAGAAACCTGATGAAAGTGCTCTAGTTATTGGTGATTCTATTGTACGGAACGTGAATATAGAGACACCATCCACCATAGTCAAATGTTTACTGGGAGCCAGAGCGCCTGACATCTTGGCAAATTTAAAAGTGCTGGCTAATACTAAACGTAAATACAGTAAGATTGTTATTCATGCCGGCGCAAATGATGTTCGACTTCGCCAGTCGGAGATCACTAAAAATAACTTTAAACAGGTGTGTGAACTTGCAAGCACAATGTCAGACACTGTAATATGCTCTGGTCCCCTCCCTGCTTATCGTGGAGATGAGATTCATAGCAGATTGTCATCACTCAATGGCTGGATGTCTAAGTGGTGCCCACAGAATAACATAGATTTCATAGACAATTGGACGAGCTTTTGGGGCAGACCTGACCTGTTTAAAAGAGATGGTCTTCATCCCTCCTGGGGTGGCGCCACTCTTCTCTCTAGAAATATGAGTATAAATGAGTCCACCCCCCAAGATTACTGTTATAAACACAAAGGGGGAGGAGTTGCTTCAAATTATAACAATGTTTTCAGGATTTCTCAGAGGGCAGGATTCAAGTATAACTCGTTTGAAGTAATGGTGCTTCATTTAACATTATCCAGAGAAACAAATGTTAATGATAAATCCCCTGTTATGTTTGTACTGGCTACTGTATACAGGCCACCAGGGCACCAAACAGACTTTATTAAAGAGTTTGGTGATTTTACATCCGAGTTAGTTCTGGCTGCAGATAAAATTTTAATAGTTGGTGATTTTAATATTCATGTCGATAATGAAAAAGATGCATTGGGATCAGCATTTATAGACATTCTGAACTCTGTTGGCGTTAGACAACACGTTTCAGGACCTACTCATTGTCGAAATCATACTCTAGATGTAATACTGTCACATGGAATTGATGTCGATAGTGTTAAAATTATTCAGCCAAGTGATGATATCTCAGATCATTATTTAGTTCTGTGCAAACTTCATATAGCCAAAATTGTAAATTCTACTTCTTGTTACAAGTATGGAAGAACCATCACTTCTACCACAAAAGACTGCTTTTTAAGTTATCTTCCTAATGTATCCAAATTCCTTAGCATATCCAAAACCTCAGAACAACTTGATGATGTAACAGAAACTATGGACTCTCTCTTTTCTAGCACTTTTAAATACAGTTTCTCCTTTACGCTTAATGAAGGTTAAGGAAAACAGTTTGACACCATGGTATATTGAGCATACTCGCACCCTAAAGAGAGCAGCCCGAAAAATGGAGCACAGCTGGAGGAAAACAAAACTAGAGGTATTTCGTATTGCTTGGCGGGAAAGTAACATATCCTACAGAAAAGCATTAAAACTGCTAGATCTGATAACTTTTCTTCTATTTTAGAAGAAAACAAACATAACCCCAGGTATTTATTCAATACAGTGGCTAAATTAACGAAAAATAAAGCCTCAACAAGTGTTGTACTTCTAAAATCGATACTATTAGAGATAAAATCGCAACCATTCAGCCGTCAGCTACAGTATCACAACAGACAGTGCACTATAGACCACCTGAGGAACAGTTCCACTCATTCTCTACTATAGGAGAGGAAGAACTGTATAAACTTGTTAGATCATCTAAGCCAACAACATGTATGTTAGACCCTATACCATCTAAGCTCCTAAAAGAGGTGCTTCCAGAAGTCATAGATCCTCTTCTGACTATTATTAATTCCTCATTGTCACTAGGATATGTCCCCAAAACCTTTCAAACTGGCTTTTATTAAGCCTCTCATCAAAAAACCACAACTTGACCCCAAAGAACTAGTTAATTATAGACCAATCTCGAATCTACCTTTTCTGTCCAAGATACTAGAAAATGTGGTATCCTCACAATTATATTCCTTCTTAGAGAAAAATGGTATATGTGAGGATTTCCAGTCAGGATTTAGACCGTATCATAGTACTGAGACTGCTCTCCTTAGAGTTACAAATGATCTGCTCTTATCATCTGATCGTGGGTGTATCTCTCTATTAGTTTTATTGGATCTTAGTGCTGAGTTTGACACAATTGACCACAACATTCTTTTTCATAGACTTGAAAACTTTGTTGGCATCAGTGGAAGTGCATTAGCATGGTTTAAATCGTACTTATATGACCGCCATCCGTTCGTAGCAGTGAATGAAGATGTATCATATCGATCACAAGTGCAGTATGGAGTACCTCAAGGCTCAGTACTAGGGCCGCTACTCTTCACACTTTATATGTTACCCTTGGGAGATATCATCAGGAAACATGGTGTTAGCTTTCACTGTTATGCTGATGATACCCAGCTCTATATTTCTTTGCGGCCCGGTGAAACACACCAATTTGAAAAACTAATGGAATGCATAGTCGATATAAAAAACTGGATGAAAAAAAAAGTTCAGAAAAAACAGAAGTGTTAATTATAGGACCTAAAAACTCCGCTTGTAATAACCTAGAACACTGCCTAAGACTTGATGGTTGCTCTGTCAATTCTTTGTCATTAGTTGTGCTATTTGATCGCAATCTTTCCTTAGAAAGCCACGTTTCTAGCATTTGCAAAACTGCATTTTTCCATCTCAAAAATATATCTAAACTATGGCCGATGCTCTTAATGTCAAATGCAGAAATGTTAATCCATGCATTTATGACCTCAAGGTTAGATTATTGTAATGCTTTATTGGGTGGTTGTTCTGCATGCTTAGTAAACAAACTACAGCTAGTCCAAAATGTATTAGCAAGAGTTCTTACTAGAACCAGGAAGTATGACCATATTAGCCCGGTCCTGTCATCGCTGCACTGGCTCCCTATCAAACATTGTATACATTTTAAAATATTGCTCATTACTTATAAAGCCCTGAATGGTTTAGCACCTCAGTATTTGAATGAGCTCCTTTTACATTATACTCCTCTACGTCCGCTACGTTCTCAAAACTCACAATTTGATCATACCTAGAATATCAAAATGAACTGCGGGTGGCAGATCCTTTTCCTATTTGGCGCCTAAACTCTGGAATAACCTACCTAACATTGTCCGGGAGGCAGACACACTCTTGCAGTTTAAATCTAGATTAAAGACCCATCTCTTTAACCTGGCATACACATAACATACTAATATGCTTTTAATATCCAAATCCGTTAAAGGATTTTTAGGCTGCATTAATTAGGTAAACCGGAAACACTTAACAAAACACCCTATGTACTTGCTACATCATTAGAAGAATGGCATCTACGCTAATATTTGTCTGTTTCTCTCTTGTTCCGAGGTCACCGTGGCCACCAGATCCAGTCTGTGTCCAGATCAGAGGGTCACTGCAGTCACCCGGATCCAGTACATATCCAGACCAGATGGTGGATCAGCACCTAGAAAGGACCTCTATTCCCCTGAAAGACAGCGGAGACCAGGACAACTAGAGCCCCAGGATACAGATTCCCTGTAAAGACCTTGTCTCAGAGGACCACCAGGACAAGACCACAGGAAACAGATGATTCTTCTGCACAATCTGACTTTGCTGCAGCCTGGAATTGAACTACTGGTTTTGTCTGATCAGAGGAGAACTGGCCCCCCTAACTGAGCCTGGTTTCTCCCAAGGTTTTTTTCTCCATTCTGTCACCGATGGAGTTTCGATTCCTTGCCGCTGTCGCCTCTGGCTTGCTTAGTTGGGGTCACTTCATCTACAGCGATATCGTTGACTTGATTGCAAATAAATGCACAGACACTATTTAACTGAACAGAGATGATGACATCACTGAATTCAATGATGAACTGCCTTTAACTATCATTTTGCATTATTGACACACTGTTTTCCTAATGAATGTTGTTCAGTGCTTTGACGCAATGTATTTTGTTTAAAGCGCTATATAAATAAAGGTGACTTTGTCTTTGACTGTGTGGTATGACCGAAATACTCTGCAACGCATAGTGAGAGCAGCTGAGAAGATCATTGGTGTCTCTCTCCCCTCCCTCCACGACATTTATGAAACCCGTCTCACTCGCAAAGCCCTCTACATCGCAGGTGATCCCACCCACCCGTCACACAGCTTCTTCAGTCAGCTGCCATCAGGGAGGAGACTGCGGAGTCTCCAGGCCAGGACCAGCAGACTGAAGGACAGCAACTTCCACCAGGCTGTCAGGAAGCTGAACTTGCTCCCGAACTTGCCCCCACCCCAGTCACTTTGTGCAGCATTGGTCTGCTCACTACCTCATTCACCATGGAACTGACGTCATTCTACTACCTCATCAGTCAGTTAAATAAAATAAGCCCTTTGTCAATTTATCAGACTGAATAAGCTTCTTTTTTGCACTAAAAATCTTTTATCTGCACTGTTTGTTCACTTTACTGATTTGCACTCTATCTGCCATGTGCCTTGCGCTGCTTTATTTAACTTTATTTTAAATTTTATTATGTCATTATTGCATTCCCTTATTGTATAGTTGTTTGTTAAATTTTATATTTGATCTAGATTTTTAGGTTCTACTGTTAATGTTATCTGTATGCACCGGGGGTCTGAGAGTAACACAATTTCAATTCTCTGTATGTATGTACTGTTCATGTGGAAGAATTGGCAATAAAGCAGACTTGACTAGACTTGACTAGACTTGACTTTACAATTTCAATGGAGGGACAGAAAGCTCTCGGACTAAATCTAAAATATCTTAAACTGTGTTCCGAAGATGAACAGAGGTCTTACGGGTTTGGAACAACATGAGGGTGAGTCATTAATGACATAATTTTCCTTTTTGGGTGAACTAACCCTTAAGGTATACACACTAATATTTATGTTAGTTTACATTTATGACATTTATGTTATGTTATAGAAACAGAGTAATACATACATTTATTTGTTTAGCAAATGCTGTTATCCAAAGTGACATGCAAATGAGCAGTACAACAAGTGATTCATCATAAAGAGCAAATAAACATGAGAAGTGCTCATAATGCAAAGTTTCAGAGATTTAGAAAGGTTTTCTTTCTCAGTAGGATGCAGTTAAGTGCTTAAGTTTTCAGATGTCACTTGAATGTTGTCAGGGATTCTGGATGGGCTTAAGAAGATCATTTTCACAGCAAGGAAGAGTGAATGAGAACATTCTGGAAAGTGGTTTAAAAAAAGTGTTCTAAGAGCATGCATCAATTTATTGAATTTGATACAAGCTGCAACTGGTAACCAGTACACAGAGATAAAGAGAGGTGTGAAGTTTTGTGAGTTTTTATGTTTCAGCCACCTTTTAATTTTACTCAACTACATTTCATAATTAAAACTCCGATACTTTCTCCCCGAAACAGATGAGATGGTCCTCACTGCAGAATGCAAGTTCCAGGGTGCACGGTTGGATCCAGATCCAGCTCCTTCCACCGCCTTAACCCACCCATATACTGTACACCCCTAAACCTACCAATCTCCAACCTCTAGATGTGGATCAAACCACACCTCCTCGATTTTGTGTTCTGCAGTGAGGTGCTACTTAAGCATATTCATTACTTACTACAAAACAGTCAGAGGTCAAAAGGAACACGGACTGAAGGAAAGCAGGTTTGACAAATCAGTGGTCTGGAGTTTTCAAATTAGACTTCTAAAAAACACCTTTGCTCATATGCAAACAAGTGCGCGCACAACCCTGGACAATTCATTTTCCACTCAAAATGAGTCTGGGGTGTGCGATATAGCATCGTCTGCAATAATATGGTAAGTGTTGTTGAAATGATGTGCGATCTGACACTATCAATTAGGCTATATCACTGTGGGATTAGATCTCTGCCACAATTCTGCATTTTGCACTTGCGCGAACTGAGTTTTGTGGAGAAAATATTTGTCCCTCAAAGAAGAAAGTATTCAAAACTAATGCAATACTAGAAATTGCAAAGTTAATGCATAACCAAAGGACAGCAAAAAGCTCAGTGTGTCAGCAGGGTCAGTCAAAAACATGTGTATAAGAAAAGATGCATGTTAAAGGAAAAATTCACCAAAAATGAAAATTAATCCAAGATTTACTCACCCTCAGGGCATCCTAGGCCTGTCTGACATTCCTCTTTCAGACAAATACATTCGGAGTTATATTCAACATTGTCCTGCCTGTTCCAAATTGTAATATTGCAGTGAATGGTGCCCTTGTTTGTGAATCCGGAAAAATAGTATCCATCCATCCATCATAAAAGTACTCCACACAGTTCCAGGGTGTATATAATCTAATTATCATGGTGTTAAATCTCCCTGGACCTTGTGTTGCGCCTTTCATTACACCTACTTCATATGCTCAACCACGTTGTTGTGAAAGTGCCTGCTTGAGCAACCAGAAGCTGTACATTACAGTTTATAAAGTTCTACATAATTGTTATACCAACACATTGTTTCGCTTCAGAAGGCCTTTATTAAGTCAAGTCAAGTCACCTTTATTTATATAGCGCTTTAAACAAAATGCATTGCGTCAAAGCAACTGAACAATATTCATAAGGAAAACAGTGTGTCAATAATGCAAAATGTTAAAGGCAATAGTTAAAGGCAGTTCATCATTGAATTCAGTGATGTCATCTCTGTTCAGTTAAATAGTGTCTGTGGATTTATTTGCAATCAAGTAAACGATATCGCTGTAGATGAAGTGACCCCAACTAAGCAAGCCAGAGGCAAAAGCGGCAAGGACACGAAACTCCATCGATGACAGAATGGAGAGAAAAAACCTTGGGAGAAACCAGGCTCAGTTGGGGGGCCAGTTCTCCTCTGACCAGACGAAACCAGCAGTTCAATTCCAGGCTGCAACAAAGTCAGATTGTGCAGAATAATCATCTGTTTCCTGCGGTCTTGTCCTGGTGCTCCTCTGAGACAAGGTCTTTACAGGGGATCTGTATCTGGGACTCTAGTTGTCCTGGTCTCCGCTGTCTTTCAGGGGAGTAGAGGTCCTTTCTAGGTGCTGATCCACCATCTGGTCTGGATACGTACTGGATCTGGGTGACTGCAGTGACCCTCTGATCTGGATACAGACTGGATCTGGTGGCTACAGTGACCTCGGAATAAGAGAGAAACAGACAAATATTAGCGTAGATGCCATACTTCTAGTGATGTAGCAAACAGGGTGTTATGGGAAGTGTTCCCGGTTCCGGTTTACCTAATTAATGCAGCCTAAAAATCCTTTAACGGATTTGGATATTAAAAGCATATTCATATGTTATGTGTAAGCCAGGTTAAAGAGATGGGTCTAGATTTAAACTGCAAGAGTGTGTCTACACACTAGAGTTGTGTGGAGTAGTTTTATGATGGATGTATGGATACTTTTTTTTTCAGATTCAGAAACAAGGGCACCATTCACTGCAATTATACAGATTGGAACAGTCAGGACAGTGTCGAAGATAACTCTGAACGTGTTCATCTGAAAGAGGAATGTCAAAGAAGTTTATTAAAAAAAAAAAAAAAGTTGAGAGTGACTCTTGAAGGACCAGAAGAATCTGGCAGTAAGTTTTGGGATTTCATTTTTAGTCCATCTCGAGGTTATATCTGTAGAAGATGACCTGCTTAATAATTATGCAAAACTGAACATAAACAATTGTTCATGAAACAATTATCGGTTATAAGTTACTAAATACAAGATTAATGGAAGTTATTAAGATTGATGTTGTTTGGAATTGGTAAATGAAGAAAAAAAAATACATAATCAGACTATCAAATAGCATAATAATTATGCATGCACTGTATTTTCCCTCTTCCACTGTTATCATTAATGCAAGGAATGTTGTGAATGGTTGTCAAGGCAGCCAATCAGAATTTAGTAGCCTCATCTCTGATTGGCTGGAATTATGACATATTGTAACACTGGGTTGTGTTGAGCATTTAGAGAGCACTGAAGGCAGGCATTAAGGGAGCAAGCTAGTGAAACATTGCATGCACAAAAGAGAAGGTCTGCACACATCCAAAAACTTATTTAAAATCCAAAATTAATAAATTTATTTATAAAATGAATGCGCTCTAAATACTTTTTTCTTTGCTAGATAAACATTTTCTCAACAAAACTCAGATCACACGTATGCAAAATGCACTTGTGTGTGCTCAAAATATGATCTTTTGCACACAGAATTGTGGCAGAGATCTAACCCCAAATATCACCAAATCAATCACAGAGTGCAAGCACGTTGATTTATTAGTCTATTAAAACTCAAAATTCCAGACATTCTAAATTGTAGATGGCCAAAAAATGCTTCTGTATGCCTTTTATATTTATATAATTTAATATAGTTAACTTAATCTATATCACACAAAGAATACAGTTTTTTTTTTTTTTTTTTGCAGATATCAACATGAACATATTTAATAATAATTTTATACAAGTTAAGTAAAGCAATAAGTGACTTACATTGTTGACATAATATTGCTTGTTTTTGCTCAATTTTGCTAATGAAAATAGTTCCAAACAAAAATCACAGCACTGTTTTGCGTCTTTGAGCAATGGATGGTGTTTACTTATTGAATGAATCAGCTTTTGGACCAATTTGGTTGAATAACTGGTTCACTTATTAAGACAGTCAAATGCTTTGTTTCTGAATTAATCAGTCGTTTGAATGAACTGGTTGAATCTCAGTGACTCACTCATTCACAGTCACTTTGTTTTTAACAATTTTGACTTTTCAGTGCGAAGCAGAATAACACACAGAGCGTCTGAACTGAACAGTTTTTTTTTGTTGTTGATTGATTCTGAACTGATTCTGTGCTAATGTTATGACCGCGGGTTAACTGAAGGCTTGAATCAAGGGCAATCATCGCAAATTACATCAATACGTTGAGCGCAAAAGAATCGGTGGACCGTTTTCTTCAACTGGTTTACTGAATCAAACTGTCCAAATAAACTACTGGTGATCCAAAAACCGATGCAACCGGTTCATGACTCGAGAATGAGTCAATATTTCGTTAAGATCTCTCTGACTAAATCTAAAATATCTTAAACTGTGTTCCGAAGATGAACAGAGGTCTCACGGGTTTGGAACGACATGAGGGTGAGTTATTAATGACATAATTTAGATTTTTGGGTGAACTAACCCTTTAAGATCCTACCTGTCCGATCATTATCACCTTTTCTATTTACATGGGGAATCATCTTAATTATCATGAGTAAAGTATGGAGTGCTGCAAGGATCTGTCCTAGGCCCTCTGCTATTTTCAATAAACATGTTGCCCCTTGGTAAAATTATTAGAAAATACAGGATTAGTTTCCTTTGTTGTGCTGATGATATTCAGTCCAGATAAAACTTCTAAATTATCTAAGCAATTTTAATCTCTTTCTGCTTCTCTGTTTCTGCCATGGGACTTGAATCCTGAGGCAAATTACACAATCTTCAGTCTGAATCCATCCTGTATGAAGATCTGAGATAATTGAACTCCTGAGAATAGATTATGCCAACCCCCCCAGAAGGCCTTAGATGATGCTAAATTTAATTCGCAATCGCAGAGTTTATTCACAACATATAGTCATTGCAGTTAAGAGTGTTCACTGTCTGTTTTATTATATATAATTTGTAATTAACTGCATGATTCTTACTGTACCTTTTTGCCATAGTCACCACTAATAATCTACTCCTAAATGTAGAAACTTAATATTTTCTGTAAAGCTGCTTTGCAACAATTGGTATTGTGAAAAGCACTATACAAATAAACTTTAATTGAAATGAATCGAACTGAGAGCAAGACTCGGATGAATGACCACTTCTGAAATCAGACTGGTTGCTGTCGAGGAGGTTGTTCTGTGTGAGAAAGCCAGAAACTTGGTTGAACACAGCTCGTTCAGGTGTTTTTTGCAATGAAATGAAGGGAAATCAGTCTGTAGTTCTCTAAAAAAAAGATGGTTTAAGAGTGGGCTTCTTAAGTAGTGGGGTAATACGAGCCTGTCTAAATGCTAAGGGGAAACACCAGTGTGAGGGGATATGTTAATTGAGTGAGTGCAGTTACAACTAGAGGAGAAATGGCTTGAAGGAGTTAAAGAATTATACAGACAGTTAGAGAGGTAGATAGATAGATCACCTAACATTGTGTATTGATCAGCCTGTATATGATTATTATTATATTTCCTGTTTTGTTTCTAACAAAATAAGCACTTATCCCTTCAATATCATCCCCTGGATTAAAGGATGTAGTTACATCAGGAACACACACATACAAGCTGACACACAAAACAGAGTATGACTGTAGATTTGACACTCGGATTATGAGAATTTATTATATTTTATTTGAAGATTATTTTGCTGTGGAGATGATTATGATACATAAAGATCAGTGTCCAGTAGGTCAGTGGAAACCTGGGAGGTCCCTGCTATTTTCACCATAATTACTTCGATAGTAATATTCTGTTTGGATCTTCAAATCCAAATGTAATCTAAGACCCATAAGCTGATAAAACATGAGCCCTGAGGTTTTAAATTGTTTTTATCTTTCATTTATTGTTTTGTTTTTCTATTTATTGTATATTCTCAGGTTTTGTTTTTGTTCTGGTGAGGTGTAATTTAGATTTCATTACCATATCCTGCTACTGCAACACATTTTATATTATATAGGATTGTTCCATATTAAAACCCCCAATGCTTTTGATGTTATGAATAAAAGATTAGTTGAAACTGATTTGTGTATTAGTACATTTGTGTATTAGTTAATAGTTCTTTTGCAAAAAAAAATAAGATGCTTTCTTATGGAAAATTGGTATTGTCTAATTCTTTTTGATACAAATGTAATGCCACACATGACGTTTTTTTTTATTAGAAAGATACCTTTAATCGGGTAAATAATTTTGATTGTGTAAACCATGAATGTAAATAAATAGATTATTTAGTGATTAATTTACATAAATATCAATGCACACCATGTGAATATCTTACTAAAAAGAGAATACAGAGGAAACTTTTCCCTTCACACCCACCGAAAGACATACTCTCCAAAACCAAAATTATGTTATTAAATCAAAAACGGATAAGGAAACAACCTTTTTTGTTGTTGTTGTAGCAGGTGACAGACTATAACAATAATAGCAACATTTTCACAATCTATTTGGACAACCCTTAACTAGAGTTTTATGATATCAAAAAAAAAGGAAGGAAGGAAGGAAGGTAACATGTTTTATTAACACATATTACCTACCTTAATGACACGTCAATTGGTTCCTCAGAGAGATTATTTTACAATAGTGTTTATGTAACAATAAATAAAGTGTAAGCTATTAACTACTGTATTAGTAGTCTTCCAGATTGGTAACTACAGCTGCTTTGTATATGAGCTCAGAGATATCTCCCAATGAGGTCTGAGGGTAATGTGCCAGAGCTTGTCTCTGTAGTGCCTCCTCCAAACTGGTTTGATGTGTAGGAATCATTTGGTCCACAGACATGGAAGAATATATGGCCTGATTGGCAGTACAGTAAGACAACTTATGTCCAGAAAAACTGTCAGGGTGAGATGAAAAGCAGTTAATCTGCCAGTGACTGCTTGACTGGTTTTGGAATGAATATTGAGCCAACCTGTCTGATGGGCAATTGGAAAAAGATGACACTCCAGGTGTTTCAGAGTGTCTGTTGGCCCACTGTAGAACTCCAGGTAGGTCTGGAGAAATGTCTGGACGGGGTGGCATTGGATGCGGAAGGTTTTGAGACCAGGGACTCAGAACTGGTCTAAGGCTTTCCTGATGGTGACGCAGGCCTCTGTTGGCCTCTGGTCTTTCTCTTTGTTCTGGAAAGCCAGAATTTTGTTCTGGGTTTAAATCAAGATGGGTCGGTGGAAAAGCTGCTACAGGTATAGAGTTAGAACTCACTTCCCTGCCTGGACTTCTCCTAACTGATGTAGTCAGCTTCTTGCTTTTCATACATCGAGCTCGTCTGTTTTGGAACCACACCTGCAAAGGAATAGGAATAAATGTAAGGAATAAAATGTAAAATCAAGACAAAATAATATAATAAAAATACATTTATTTTCTAGTCTTATTACCTGAATTTTGCTTTCTGGAAGTAATGTGAGTGCAGCCAGTCGTTCTCGCATAGTGATGTCTGGATATGGCGTAATCATGAAAGCGCGCTCTAATTCTGACAATTGAGCGCGGCTAAAAATCGTCCTCTTTCTTTTTCTTTGCCCTTCAGCATGGTAGGTTTTTTCGAGTTCAGGAGAAGACAACGAATGCTTAGTTGTTACACCTAAAGATCAAAGTTAGAAAAATGCTGTCAGAAAATACACACACAGTGGGAATAGGATCGACTAAATATCGACTAGAATAGTAAAAAAATGTTTTACAAGATTTTTTTGTCGTAAATGTTCTTATATAGAACGTGCATTTTAGATTCGTTTTTAAAATATAAATAGGCGAAAATAAAAATAAGAACAATTGATAATAAAAAACGAATGAGAATTCCATTATCCAACGTAGCCTAAATCAATCCAAAATGCGTAATGTGTTCAAACGTTATATTCTCACCTGTAATTTGGACCATGTTTGTGTTGAAGATAAAATCTCTTTCTGTCTCCACGCTTATTTTTTGAACCAAATCGAACGATTGATCATAAAATAATGCCATAGTCCTTAATTCTAAAACAGAAGTTTAGTGAAGCGCGCTCTCTCCCGAATCTCCAGTCCTGACCTAAGTCCAACGCTGATGTGTTTCATAGAGCATTTAAACCCACCTACTTTATACTCTTCCCTTTTCACACCCATACGCTCATATCGCACTTCAAGGTGTCTTCGCTGGCACAGCGACAGTTTAAATAATAGAATAATAATAATAAAACTTTGATCCCCCACCCGCACTAAGATAATCCTTCTACATGTCTGGCAACTTCGTATAGCCATCTCCTATATCTGCCGCGTCGACGGGAAAGCAGAGATTCAGATTCTGTCTGATGGGCGCAGCTGTCTATCACAGATCTTTTGTCAGGCAAATAACCACATACTTCACCTGCCTGTTTCTGTCTCACATGAAAGGATGTCGAAGATTTGTTCACAGAAAAAGTTGGAGGTGTTCGATCAAGTTGTTTCAATGCACGTTTATATAAATATTATATAAAATTAAATTAAATTAATACAATTATGTGGAACATTTTAAATAATTACGCGTTAGCAACGTGAAGTAGCCTAAACAAAGCAATTGGCTATAAAACAGCGTACAAAATAAGAGATCACTTAAATTCTTGAAGATGAACACCTATAATAAAACGGGAATAATTTGTGGGGGGAAAAAGTGATTTCTGCTAAATTTATCTTCATCAATAAGTTCAAATTCGAAATTAAGTTCAAAATGATTAAAAATCTATCTATCTATCTATCTATCTATCTATCTATCTATCTATCTATCTATCTATCTATCTATCTATCTATCTATCTATCTATCTATCTATCTTACAGTACCTATTCTTGATGCGTTTTGTAATATCCAGGGACATATTATTATCTGGATGATATTACTTGTTCGGATTAAGAGCAGTGTAGCCTACGACGAATGAACAGTAATCTAAACCAGAGATTACTTTAATAATCTGTGCGTTTTTTAACTTTGTCGGCATGAGGCTCCATCACTTTCAGGTCAAAATTCATTTTTTTTTTAAACCACATTAATTTAGGCTAATATGTCTATGTGCGACATTTTGTGTAAAGATGATCTCTTTCCGATAATTTCAATTAAATTCTGACCCCTTCTGTTATATAATTTAGTCCAATACATGTAGAATACACATAGGCCATTTCAGACGCTTCGATATCAAAAGCCTATTGACAGCGACAAGTACAGCCTATTAGGCTGCTGAAACACAAACACACCAGACAAATGAACTATCGGATAGGCTACTGAAGGACAACATCAGAAAGGGCCAGCACGAGGACGTCAGCTCTGAAAGAAGCTTTTTTATTTGTATTTTTTCAGAGGATAAAACAGCACCACCAACAACAATACAGACACCTAAACGCATAAAATGTACTCAAATGTTTCGTTTAGAACTGAATAATTTTGAAGTGTTTTATTCAAGTTAAGCGTTCAATCTTGGGGTGTTTTTTATTTTTGTTTGTTTGTTTAACACATTTATACCTTCAACATTGCCCTCTGATTATTGCTCCTCGCTTTACTGTTTTTCTTCTATAAGGGACTGCCTGTTTTATGTATTTGTATCTTTTTTTTTTTTCTTAAATTTTTACAGAAGGAAATTAGCCTATTTAAACCACACCTGAATTATAAATAGCCTGTAGAATATCAAACCAAGTGGCTTGAGTAGTCTACGCTACACATTTTTTTTTTTTAGATGTAAAGATTAATCTTTAATTATTTTAATGAGTTATAATTGTAGTCTTTTATTTTCTAACAACATCTGTTATAACAGAAGTGCTAAATAATTTTCATTTCCGCTTTGAACACTAAGCTATCTATTTTTGTTCCATTTTAAATTTGTGTGAAAAAGCCTATTTTTGGTAGCCTTACCGTCGTTCAAAATAGTAAAACTTTTTCTTCTGTATGTGCTGCTCAATATGTGGAAAACAATGGGAGTGAACAAGAATGTAAATGTTTTGTGTGTGTGAGGGAAAAAAAAGTATATGTTAGCCTACAACTTCAATAGGCCTGTATGGTATTCCGTGGCAGAATATGTTATATGTGTTTAATCATAGGCTACTCACAGAATTTTGACAATTATGATCACATTTGAGAAAACAATTAAACTATGTTGGGAGATATGAAGATCATTTGGTTACGGGTTTTGCTGATGTTTGTTTCACCAGTGACCACACAGTGTCGCTGTGGTTATAGTTACATGTCTCTCTTTTACTTTTCATACGATATTGTCTTGTGTCCATTGTAGGGTTCTTTCACGGTGCAGCGCTATCTCTCTTCCCTTTTCTTCGTTATTAGATATCTCTTTCCTATTTGGTTGTGCTATTCTCTCTTATCAAATAAATTATAATCATAATTATTAGGCTATATTAATAATAGTAACATATATAAAAAAGATACAGAACAAAATTAAAGGTGCAAAAACATGATAACCATCCAACATCATGCTAACTTTTTATTATTATTATTTATGCCAAAATCAACTTAGGCTACATTATACTAACTACACCGATTTAGGCTTACAATAAGAGCAACATAAATAAAAAATAATACAAAAGCTAGAAAAATAATTATATTAGGCTAAACATTAAACTTCGTTTTTGACATTTTATTTATTTATTTATTTATTTTGTGCCCATTGTGGACATATTTATTGTCTACCAAAAGAGCTGATTCTCACCTTAAAATGTGCAGTTTTGTATATACCAAGAGCAAACTGAATATAAGAGTTTGAGTTGCAATAAATAAAAATATTAGAAATTTTATTCAGATTTCCCCCCTGAGAGGAACATAACTAGGTAGGTTCCACATGTTTTGGCAAACAACTTAACAAAAAAAAAAGTTCAATCGTCACAGAGCTTTTTCCATCTATATTTAACATAAAGTGTGCAGTCACAAAAGTAACATTTAAGATTTCAGTGTAACAACCATTATCTTGTCACATGTTCCGCCCTCACGTAATCTACGTCACAGACGTCCAGCTGGCGGGAGTGTAGTGTAGTGCACAGCAGCCCTTCAAACACTATCACGCGTCTATACCCAGAGTATCGTTCTTTTAAAGTTTGTTTCGTTTAAATAATCATTTTATTTGTGGAAATGATTGGACAGAAAAGTATCACCTCGTTTTTTTCGCCAGTATCCAAAAAAAGAAATCTGAATGAGATACCTACATGCCTAGGGGATGCAACAGAACATGTGAGTAAAATAGGCTTTATTCTGACGTGACTGGATATGCCTACACATTTCGCTGGAATTATGAATGAAAGTGGCTGTGTTTTATTTATCAGTTGAACATGTTGTCATTTATTTAGCAAAATAGAATAGTCTCTAAATGAAACCTCGCTATTTTATCATTCCCGCTAAAATTTACACATTTCCGGAAGTAGTTTTACGTCACTTGCCTAAACAAACTACTAGTGTAGAGTGCGGATTATTTCAAACAACTTAGTGCGAAAATGTGTTGAGTCCGTGAAAACGAAATAATTTAACGGCCATTTCACGTCTGTTAGTTTAACTTGGTTGTATTTAAGTTAACTTAGATTCTTGAATTATGACCACGAATGCAGCACGTGGTAAATCGCTAAATATTATCGTATCATTTGCATGTAATTTACGCTATAAATTGTCCATCACAACTCCGATGCATTTTGAGAAAACATCCTATAAGCAATGTTTTCCATAGCTTGCCTTAGGTTTTTAAATGTACAAATGTCAGGTATTTTTGTCAAACGAACACTGAGTTCAACCAAATATATTAAAATATTGTCCCAGGAGAAAAAACTAAAGTTGGAGCGCGACGATGTTACATCCCCACTGAGTCCTGAGCAACTTGAACGGATATCCAAAAACAAGAAGGCGGCTCTGGAAAGGCTCGCTGCAAACCAAGCTGAACCAAACGGGATTGGAGAGAGCTGGATGAAAGCGCTCAGCGCAGAATTCGGAAAGCCCTACTTTAAATTAGTAAGTAACTATCTAACACATGAAGAACTGATTTAATTTCCAACTTTCTGAAATGAAGAGTAATACAATAGTGTTTAACTTTCACAGTTAATGTCTTTTGTTGCTGAGGAGAGGCAAAAACACACCATCTATCCACCTGAAAATGAAGTTTTTACCTGGACACAAACATGTGACATAAAAGATGTAAGTTGGGTGTCATGTTCATATGTTAGGCAGGTCAAAATGATTGGTTGTTTTCTGGCCTATTATCCCTGACCACAAAGCCAATAGCTCTTAATTTATTTTTATTTTTTTGACCGATTATTTTACAATTAAGATGGTTGTTCAGGAGCATAACTTGCACACAATGCTTGTGTTCTTACTTTTACTTGTAAAGACCCCATGATATAAAGTTTTGTTATTTTTTTATGTTTATTAGCATATTAGAAAATGTCTGTAAGATGTTTATGATTTAGAATGTATGTAAAAACTAAAAAGAATAAATCAGCTTAACAATTCCAAATGACATGCTTAAAGGGTTAGTTCGCCCAAAAATGAAAATTATGTCATTAATAACTATTATGCTGTTCCAAACATGTAAGACCTCCTTTTATCTTCGGAACACAGTTTAAGATATTTTCGATTTAGTCCCAGAGCTCTCAGTCCCTCCATTGAAGCTGTGTGTACGGTATTGAGAATGACAAGTTGTCGTCATAGCACAAAGCCCCTCCCTCGATATCACAGTATCCGCCACATTGGAAGGATACCGGCGGCGAAATAGGATTGTTTACATGTGTTGTTAAGAGGAGGTTCTCGCAATTCTGCACTGTTTTACCATGCCTGGAAGTTACTGCTGCGTTAAAAACTGCTGCAGTACCTCACACGATACATATGGAAAACATAGGAACGATGGAATACAGTTTTTTTTAGGTTACACCAAGCGCAAAACAGCGGTATTTGGAGAAGCTCTCAAGCATACAAAATATCGACCCATACGAGCTCCCTGCAGCAGCACAGAGACCTGGACCATTTACCTCCATGCACACATATGGACATTGGGAATTATATATTTTTTTGGTTTACGTTACTACACAATGCAGGAGTTTAAAAGTCACAAGTCTTTGGAAAGTTACGAGGCTTTCTGCTGTGGCTGGGTCCATTTACAGCAGGTGAAGAAAACAGTGTTGTACTGGCCAAAGTAAGTTTATTCAGATGCGTTTTAGCATATTGTAATTACATTGCATTTAGAATGCACTTCTTGACCAAAATGGCAAAGTAATTAACTGCGAATGAACACTAGATTGTAACGAGATGTTCAATGTATACGAACGTTTCCAACATATTTTGATGTAGGCTAAAGCTGTGTATGTTTAGTTATAATTTGATTTTAACCCAATGACACATACTGTCCCAGGTTTTTTTTGTTGGGGGCTGCAAAGTGGACAAACCAGTTCTGGGTTAGCTAGGGTAGTTAAATGTGTGATTGCGAGATGTAAATGTCCGGGTTAGATTAAGCCATTAACAGCGTGAATGCAAAGTGACTTACATCATAAACAATATAATTCCCAATGTCCATATGTGTGCACTGAGGTAAATTGTTTAGGTCTCTGTGCCGCTGCAGGGAGCTGCCTGAGAGCTTCTCCAAACACCGCTGTTTTGCGCTTGGTGTGAGCTTGTTCCTGTAAGGTCCCCTTTCTTTCGCCTTATGTTTTTGCATTGCTTTACTTTCTTTTCTTTCGCGTATTCGTAGATCCGTCTCGATCTGTTCCGCTGACAAAATAAATGCGCAAAAATGAATGCGCTCTGAAATGTTTAGTCGCGCCTCTGTGAAGTTCTGAAGGCATTTCCCCTGGCAACAGATAGCATATCCTTCCATCAGGGCCGACTGGCTCAGACCCCTCCCATATCAACCCAAATCGGCACGTGACTCCTCATTCTCAATACTGTCCATTTCCAGAAAGGTAAGAAAAACATCATCAAAGTATTCCATGTGACATCAGAGGGTCGCTTAGAATTTTTTGAAGCATCGAAAATGCATTTTGGTCCAAAAATAGCAAAAACAACGACTTTATTCAGCATTGTCTTCTCTTCCATGTCTGTTGTGAGAGTTCAAATCAAAGCAGTCTGGATATCCGGTTCATGAACGAATCATTCAGTTCACCAAATCAAACTGAATCATTTTAAACGGTTCGCATCTCTAATACGCATTAATCCACAAATGACTTAAGCTGTTAACTTTTTTAATGTGGCTGACACTCCCTCTGAGTACAAACAAACAAATATCCCGGAGTAATTCATGTACTCAAACAGTACATTGACTGAACTGCTGTGAAGAGAGAACTGAAGATGAACGCCGAGCCGAGCCAGATAACGAACAAAACATTGACTCGTTCACGAGTCAAGAACTGTTTCTGTCAGATGCGTCCGATTCGTGAACCGAGGAGCTGATGATACTGCGCATGTGTGATTCAGCATGAAGCAGACCGACACACAGAGCGTCTGAACTGAACTGATTCTTTTGGTGATTGATTCTGAACTGATTCTATGCTAGTGTTATGAGCGCGGTTGAACCGAAGGCTTGAATCAAGGGCAGTCATCGCAAATTACGCCATTACGTTGAGCGCAAAAGAACCTGTGAACTATTTTCTTCAACCGGTTTATTGAATCGAACTGTCCGAAAGAACTACTGGTGATCCAAACAACGATGCAACCGGTTCTTCACTCGTGAGCGAGTCAGTCTATTGGGGCTGGCTCGGCTCGGTGTTCATCTTCACAGCAGTTCAGTCAGTGTACTGTTTGAGTGGATGCGTTACTCCGGGATATTGGTTTGTTTGAACTCAGAGGGAGTGTCAGCCACATTAAAAAAAAAAGTTAACATCTTAAGTCATTTGTGGATTAATGGGTATTAGAGATGCGAACCGTTTAAAACGATTCAGTTCGATTTGGTGAACTGAATGATTAGTTCATGAACCGGATATCCAGACTGCTTTGATTTGAACTCTCTCTCACAACAGACACGGACGAGAAGAAAATGCTGAATAAAGTCGTCGTTTTTGCTATTTTTGGACCAAAATGTATTTTCGATGCTTCAAAAAATTCCAACGGACCCTCTGATGTCACATGGACTACTTTGATGATGTTTTTCTTACCTTTCTGGACATGGACAGTATACCGTACACACAGCTTCAATGGAGGGACTGAGAGCTCTCGGGCTAAATCTAAAATATCTTAAACTGTGTTCCGAAGATAAAGGGAGGTCTTACATGTTTGGAACAGCATAAGGGTGAGTTATTAATGACATAATTTTCATTTTTGGGTGAACTAACCCTTTAAGGTGATAGGTCACCCTAAAATGGAATGGAATTATTTGCTTACTCTCATATTGTTTCAAACCTGCACTGACTTTTGAGAAACATAAAAGAAGATCTGCTGAAGAGAGTAATACAGGTTTGGAACAACTTAAAGGTATAGTTTACCCCCAAAATGAAAATTGTCATGAATTACTCCCCTTCATGTTGTTCCACTCTCACCCTCAAGACCTTCGTTCATCTTCGGAACACAAATTAAGATATTTTTGATGAAATCTGAGAGCTCTCTTAACCCTCCCATAGACAGCAACACAACTGAAATGTTCCCAGTCCCAGAAACATAGCAAGGATATTGGGAAAACAGCCCATGGGACATCAGTGGCTCAACTTCAATTTGTGAAGCTACAAAAAAACTAAAATAACTTTAACAATTCTTCTCCCCCAGTTACCCTCTTCGGCCATTTTGGAGAGTACCATGACACTTGTGCTCACTTTCCTCAGAACACAATCAACACAATTCAGTGTTGTTTACTTTCAGGAAAAAACAAAAGCATGCTGAATGTAAACAACGCTGATTACAAAGAATTGTTGAATAAATTATTTTTGTTTTTCGTAGTTTTGCAAAGTTGATGTTGAGCCACTGATGTCCTTGCTATGTTTCAGGGACTGAGACCATTGCAGTTGCGTTGGTGTCTATGCAGGCTCTGAGAGCTCTCCGATTTTATAAAAAATATATTAATTTGTGTTCTGAAGATTTACAAAGGTCTTACAGGTTTGGAATGACATGATGAGTAAATAATGACAATTTAAATTTTTGGGTGAACTTACTCTTTAAGGGTGAGTGGATTACATCAGGATTTTCTGATTGGGTGAACTATCAATTTAACAGACATCTTGGAGGTTTGATGTTTGGGTCTGTATACAAGTGTAGTCCTTAACATTGATGGGTCATTATTAAAAGATATATCCATTCAAAAATGACAGTTAGGAACCAATCAAATTAATCAGTTATGAAACAAATTCAGCTATAACGCAGCTCTACAGAAGTCAGTGGTGTCATTAACTCGGTTGAATTCTGATTATGTTCTCATCCGATAGTGTGTAGTCAAACTGTTATATTTAGAAATATTCCATTCCGGATACTCTATAGAGAGTTGCCTTGAGTATTTTATTTTATTAACAAATGGTACAAAATTATGTTCAAAACATGCCAAGGTGTTTGCTCTTTAAATACTCCATGGTTTTCTAAGAATATAATAATGTTTTCCTTGTGATGGTAGGTTAAGGTTGTGATTCTTGGCCAGGATCCTTATCATGGACCTAACCAGGCTCATGGGCTTTGTTTCAGCGTGCAGAGACCTGTGCCGCCTCCACCAAGGTATTGCCCTGCAGTCATCAAGTAAAGTCAGGGTTTATTTTTATAGTGCTTTTCACAATACCCACAATTTCAAAGCAGCTTTACAGACTGGAGTACCTTATTTTGATATGTTTCAAATACTAATTTCATACAATAAATGTTTTCTTTGGTTCATGGGTGCAAAATTTAGTTAACTGGAGGACCAAAGCCCAAAGTTTTCAAGTCAAGTCACCTTTATTTATATAGCGCTTTAAACAAAACAGATTGTCAAAGCAGCTGAAAAACATTAATTAGGAAAACAGTGTGTCAATAATCCAAAATAACCGTTCAAGGCAGTTCATCATTTAATTCAGTGATGTCATCATCCAGCTCAGTTCAGTTCAAATATTATCTCTGCTATCATTTGCAATCAAGTCAACGATATCCAAAAGATTTGTCCAAAGGTGTCCAGTCCTGCTCCTGGAAGCCTAGAATTTAAGTTTGATCTAATGCACATTCGACTGAAACGTTTAGTAATTCTGAAGACCTTGATTAGCTGGTTCTTCAGTGTTTAATTAGGTTTGTAGGTAAACTCTAAAGAACCGTGTCCCTGCTGAATCAGGTTAGGACGCCCTGATTTATATATATATATATATATATATATATGTATATATGTGTGTGTGTGTGTGTATGTGTGTATGTATATTTGTAATTGTTTCTGCCTTTGTTTTGGCTGCATGGTAGCGGGCTTTGTTCTGAATGCACATTATTTCATGAAACGTTTGCTTATTCCTCATTTCATTTATTTAGACAAATAACTGACCAGCAAAAAATGCTTTAAAATTAAGATACAAATTATACCAAACAAAATTTGTTACAAAGAAAAGAATTTAAAAAACAAAACATATGAAGTGGTCAAAAAAAGATGTCTGACCCACTTTCCTTCTATCTATCTATCTATCTATCTATCTATCTATCTATCTATCTATCTATATATATATATATATATATATATATATATATATATATATATATATATATATATATATATATATATATATATATATATATATATAATTATTATTGTTGGATAAATATTTAGACTGTTTTATTCAAACATTTATAGACATTTTTGAATTTAGATACAGAAAATGCAAACTTTGACTGTTGAATATTGAAAGCAAATGAACAAAAAAAAAAAACATTTGGATCTCCATTTCTGCCATTCAGATCAACTGTTCCTGCTCACCTCCAGACTGGATGTCTTCTCTCCACTTTGCCTAATGGCAGATTCAGTTATAAGATCTGTCAGCATTAATATTTGTAAATTAATATACATTTTTTGGGGGGGTCAAATTGAAACACTGTGTCCTAACCAGACTTGACACAATAAAAAATCTTTTCCATGTAGTTTTTTTTTTTTTGGTCCCAACCACCCATGACAGTGACACTGGATTCTGTTTTAGAAACTGTATTATTAAAACGATACAACAGCTAAAACGACACAAACTATGACAGTGATAATCTCAGGTGCTTTATTCAATGTTAAAATGTATCCCGCAAGCCACCTATTGAGAAGCCCTTGTCTAAATATACTGTTAGCATTGGTTAGCTATGTTACTGTATTGTTGGGATAAACAATTAATTGTCTTTTGAGTTCCAGATTTACAGATGAGGTGGATGTAGGTTTTTAGGTTTTATAAAAACCATGAGGAGTAAGGCTGGATCTAGAAGGACCTGGTGTCCTTGGGATAAAACCTCCAGCTTGAGAAAGGCAATCAAAGACAGATTCCTGTCAAGCATAACACTCAGGTTCTTAAGTGTAGAAAACAATGAAAGTAATGACAACCACTGAGTGACAAATTATATTCTAGCATCTTACGTTTACAGGCCTTTGTCCTGCTAATCATATCTCTTGTCTTTTAAAAGTCACTGAGCATAAAAGCACAAGAATAGGGGCTAGATGATTGTTAGTTTTTTGTTACAATAATTTTATGACACTTTTTCTGTTCACAGCTTGGTGAACATCTTTAAAGAACTGGCTTCAGACATTGAAGGATTTGAGCAACCTGGTCACGGAGATCTTACAGGATGGGCAAAGCAAGGTGTGCATCCTCTACTTTCTCCTCTTCACGGAGCACATGTTAAAGGGATAGTTCACCCAAAAATGGAAATTCTGTCATTAATTAGGCCTACTCACCCTCTTGACTTTACGAACCTCTAAGACCTTCATTAATCTTTTTTTTAATTATTGAACAAAGTAAATATCAGATTAACAAAAAAGGAGTCCCAAAAACAGAAATATCTGATTAATCGTCCATATCTCTGTTTATAACACAACCAAAGCCAACGACTGATGCATTTGTACTGCATTCTAAAAAGCCCCATTATCAGCACCATAGTAGAAAATGAAAGTCTATCAGTGCTGACTGACCTGGATTTGCACGGAATGGAACACGTTCGGCCCGATAGTGGAAAAGCAGCTTATAAATTGCCCATGGGTGGACGTCATGATTCAGTTCATCTAGAAGAGAAGGCAAAAATGCCAAAGACCCCAGATGTGGGAACACTTTAAAGGTGGTTTCACACTAGCACTTTTGTTGCCCACCCGGGTTCGATTGACATTAGATTGGATGATTTGAACACTGTCATCCGAACTCCGGTGCGCACCCACGAACCATACCCGAGTCCGCTTAAAAACGGTAGTCTGGTTTACAGTTCATGTGAACTCTGGTAGGGTTTGCTGCTGATGTGAACCGCTATTAATGACGTTTTATTTGATTAAAATGTGTGTTTGTTTCACTCACTTTCCGTGACTGACATGCTGCAAGCAGAGAGCTGTATGTCTCATTTCCGTTATGTACCAAAGCTTTGTAAACAAAACAAACAGTTAAAAAATGTAAATACATAAAAGTGCAGAGAGTAATGATATGAATTTGCCGCCTTCTCCTGCGCCACCATTACTAAACAACAGGGTAAACAGCTGCTGGCTTGATGACGCAAGCGAACAGCTATGAACACAGTCCTGCAGGGGGAGGAGGGGATCAATCAAACTCTGGTTCGGACCAGGCAAGCAAACCAAGTGTCAAAGCACCCTAAATTGCATGAGGACAAGACAAAGGCAATACAACATCACATTGAGAGAAAAATCACCTATGTTCTGTAACTTGTACGCCTATAGTCAGGGGTGCACATAAGTGGTCCGCATGCACGACCAAAATAAAAAATTTATATAAATATGTTCTGACAGCGCATTTGCGTACCGACATGGTTGGCAGCTGTTAATCACAAACTGTACTATATAAGTTTTATTTTCAACCTGAAAGCATAAATCTAGGCTGTCATGCCGTTTTCAAAGCACAATGCAAAACTGTGACATTCATCCACTGACACTCTTTAATCAGCAGCAGTGGTAAATCCGGAAGCGCGGATACTTAATTGCCGGCAACCTGCCAAAATTAAAGCCTGCTGATTTTAAGTTTGAATATGATGAAAATGCTTTTATTTATTTTTAGACACTTTTATCCAAATCGACTTAAAATTGGGGAATACATAAAGCGATACTTCTTAAAGAAGCAAACAAAGAAAGTAGTAGTAAATATTAGCATTTTATTTTTAAGTTTACTATAAAATACCATATTTTCCGCACTATAAGGCGCACTGGATTATAAGGCGCATAGAATAGAAGATAATGCAGTCAAACGGTTGACTGGGTTTTCGTTATGCATCCACTAGATGGAGCTGTGCTAAAGGGAATGTCAACATTTTGACAGCGCGCCTTGATCCATATATAAGGCGCTCCGGATTATAAGGTGCACTGACGTTGTTTGAGAAAATTAAAGGCTTTTAAGTGTGCCTTATAGTGCGGAAAATACTGTAAATGTGCCTTTAAAAAATATTTAAATATATGTCCTCTTTGTTACAGTAATTTACACATGAAAAAAAAAAAAACTGCACCTAATTTAATTGGAAAATACTTGCAATACGGCAGCCATAAAAAAAATAAAATAAAAAAATATACAGTAGCCCAGCCTAATGATAATTTGTCTATATTAAAAGTCAAGCTGTTCTGTAGGGTTTTCTGTAGATTCCTGCCTTTTTATTAGAGAGAGAAATATGTTCAGCCCCTCCCTCCGAAGCTTCCAATATTCGGTGTTGATTACTATCGAAGCTTCGAAGCTCAAAAAGTGGTATTTAGATCAGCCCCAATTCATTTGCATGACCAGTTGTTCTTTTTGCAATTCATCTAGTTGACAGTGGACTTCAATTTATCCATTATCCAGCAGTTTGTCTCTGGCAGTGTTGTTTTTTTTTTTTTTTTTTTTTTTTTTTTTTTGTAAGTCAGTGGATAGACAGATGTCTGATCCAGCCATCATTTTTAAAGTGAGGACACAAAATGGCATCTCTCCCTAAATGAAATGTTATCAGGTGCTGAAACTTTAGCAAATCATGTGAAAATGTTGGCCAGTCCCATTCAAATCCAGAACTTGCATTTAAATTAATGTATGCTTATTCTGAAGACATGTCCTGTGTCCTTTTTATTATTATTTTTTTTGTTTATTTTATTTATTTTGCTCATAGGTATAGAAGCAAATTTTCTTGAGCATGTAAATGTGACATTTCTTCATGAATGTCTTTTGTAGGAGTTCTGTTGCTGAACGCTGTGCTGACTGTGCGTGCACACCAGGCCAACTCTCACAAAGACAAGGGGTGGGAGACTTTCACTGACGCTGTGATACACTGGCTCAGCACTAACATGCAGGGTCTTATTTTTATTCTCTGGGGCTCTTATGCGCAAAAGAAGGGGGCTGCCATTGACAAGGTATGTTGTGTGATTCTGTGTTTATAACTGAAATCATTTCCAGCTTAAATATACGAACATATTTCAATATATCCAATAAATATTTTTATATATATATATTTTTTTTTTTTGATTGTTGTCTTATAGAAACGACACAATGTTCTGCAAACAGTCCACCCTTCGCCACTGTCTGCTCACCGTGGCTTCTTTGGATGTAAACATTTCTCAAAGACCAATGAACTGCTGAAGAAATCAGGAAAGAAGCCCATTGACTGGAAAGCTTTGTGATGGCTTCCATTTGCGATTGTAGGTGGAATGTTGTCTTGCCCTGTTTAAAAGTTACCTTTGTTTATATTCATTTCCTGCAAAAATGACCCATACCTTCGTTCTGAATACATATATATTCTTTTTCAAGAGAAGTGTTTGGTTTATTTGACTAAAGTTCTGTCCATTTTTCCATATTTTCCTTTTAGATGTTATTGTTGTTGTTTTAAAAGTACAACACTAAAAGTGAATGTTTGTAATGCTTGTTAACACAATAAACTATTTTTCTACACAATGTTATGTGCACTTTGCGTTGATGTTATAATTTTAACTAGGATGGGAAATCTCAGGAAAATCTTAGGTTAAAAGCTTTGGATGGATAATAGAAAAGCAAACTCAGCAAACAGGTATTAATAATGTTATTATTAGTATTTGCCAGTATCTCCACCTTGGTTTTTCTTAATGCCTTCTGTGGATCTCCAGTACCGGTAATTAAAACTATAAAGGATTGACAAAATCAAGTTCCTAAAGCGATAGTAGTGCAACAGCATCTTCAGAGTTAATATTTCCACTTTTTACAAATGTTTACAAATGGTTCCAAAGATCCAGTAACTGGAAGAAAAGCTGCAGCTACAAACCCGATTCCAACAAAGTTGGGACACTGTACAAATTGTGAGTAAAAAAAGTAATGGAATAAGTCTCGTAAACTTATAATTTATTCACAATAGAATATAGATGGCATCAAATGTTGAAAATGAGACCTTTTGAAATATGCCAAATATTGGCTCATTTTGGATTTCATGAGAGCTACACATTCCAAAAAAGTTGGGACAGGTAGCAGTAAGAGGCCGGAAAAGTTAAATGTACATATAAGGAACAGCTGGAGAACCAATTTGCAACTTATTAGATCAATTGGCTACATGATTGGGTATTTAAAAAAAGCCTCTCAGAGTGGCACTGCCTCTCAGAAGTCAAGATGGGCAGAGGATCACCAATTCCCCTAATGCTGTAGCAAAAAATAGATCAGAAAGGAGTTTTTCAGAGAAAAATTGCAAAGAGTTGGAAGTTATCATCATCTACAGTGCATAATATCATCCAAAGATTCAGAGAATCTGGAACAATCTCAAGGCCAGAAAACCATACTGGATGCTCCCAATCTTTGTGGCAAAGTGGAAAACTGTCTTGTGGTCAATGAAAATGTCAAGTTATTTTTGGAAAACTGGGACGCCATGTCATCTGGACTAAAGAGGACAATGAAAAAACCCAAATTGTTATCAGCACTCAGTTCAGAAAGGCTGCATCTCTGATGGTATGGGGTTGCATGAGTGTGTGTGGCATGGGCATCTTAAACATCTGGAAAGGCACCATCAATGCTAAAAGGTATATCCAAGTTCTAGAACAAAATATGCTCCCATCCAGACATCGTCTCTTTCAGGGAAGACCTTGCATTTTCCAGCATAACAATGCCAGACCACATACTGCATCAATTACAAGTAGAAGAAGGCTGAGCAGAAGAAGGATGCAGGTACTGAAATATGGAGCCAGAAGAGTCTCAATAAAGATAAATGCACACACTACAGTCACATATGCACACATAGGATTCATACATGCACACACATAATTCATAAATACACACACAGGATACACAAATGCACACAAAATTCACAAATGCACACACAAAATTTAAAAAGCACAGAAGATTCACAAATGCATACAAAATTCAGAAATACACACACAATTTAGAAATGCAAACAACATTTACAAATGCACTCAAGATTCACAAATGCACAGGACAAGATTCAGAAATGTATTTCTGATGCACACACATATATCTTGATTTACAAACTGCTGGCGGTCTGTGAACTTCACTGCATTTGTGTGTGAATTTTGCAATAATAACCAACTGCAGAACCGCAGAACCATTACGTCATAACAGTCTGAGGACGACAGCGCCAGACCGACTGTTTGAGAGCGGAAGTGGGCGGGGTAGCAGCCCGATGCCGGAAGTTCATGTTTAGACGTGTTTGTTTAGACTAGACAGTAAAAGGTTTTTAGACAGTAAAAGATAAACATTAAAAGGTTTTTAGACAGTAAAAGATAGACAATAAAAGGTTTAACTATGGCGGAGCACACAGTAGAACAAGGAAAAGAAGAAGAGAAAGAAGTAAAAAGAAGTTATATATTTGATAGATGCAACATACTTAACATTATAACGTTACGCTTATACAAGACAGCTCTGTACTGATATATACATATTTTTTTAAAGGAATAATTTTGTAAGTTAGGCTAATATTTAGCAATATCACAGTATCACTTTGTTGGGTTACATATTCATGGTTTGTGATTTAATTTGTTGTTGGCGTTGTATTTTACAGCATTTGTTAAATTTTCTGACCATGAGAATTGCATTAATTGTATTTTATTTCACCTATAGAAGCACATATCGATTCAGAGAGGGTCAGCGCCTTGTTTCTACCATGAGGAAGCAGGTGGAACTGATGTTGTGATGGAGGACAGTACCCCGGCTGCTTCAATGGTTACAACAGGTGGTGAGTGTTTTCATTCATGGGTTAAATGGTGGTAACATACTTTAGAAACTGTGTGGTGTATTTTATTCTGTGTATAATTTATGTCTTCACTGCAGCAGGAATGGTTTGTGACATTAAACAGTTGTCTGCCAGTAGAAGTTGTTGGGATTTCCAGCCAAGTGATTGGCAGTCGTCATTGGTAAAATTGTTTGTTTTTATCACACTTTTATTAACACATTTTATGTTTACTGAATGTAATTCTGGTCTCTTTATCTTAATCTGTGGTAAAAGCTTAACCAGATTTTGAGTAAAAATGACAGAGATGAGACAATTGCTCAAGTTGGAAGCATTAAACTGCAGCAGAAAGATTTCTTGACCTTGGGCCTCAATGCAGCGCTTGAGGCAACAGTAAGTGGACAAATAATGATTTTTAAAATAGAAAAATTTACCATACAGCTAATATATTTTTTGTTAGTAATTAACTAATGTTATTATATAACTAATATATAATATATTTAAAAACAGATTGCAAACAGCTGTCTTGATGTGATCGTCATGGTGGCTAAGGAAAAGGTATTTTTGCCTACAACTGTATAACTCATGATCACCTGGAGACGTAATTGTGTTTTGTAATGGATGTGCAAATGAATGTTATGCTTAGGCAACAGATGTGTTTGCAGCAAATTCCTTGTAGTTACCTGGCTACCACCACTTGAATTGGACCCATTTTTATCATTTCCAGTAAGTCCATCAATTTGTATTTTATCTAAAACTGGAACAGTTATAAATTCAGTTACAACAAATGAATGGATCTTATGTTCACCCAAGGATAACATAGGATCCAAGGATTACATTCTGCTCCCTGCTTGGATGCCAGGACACTGAATGCTATGTGTATGTTGTTCCCTTCATTTTTGGGTGAACTAACTCTTTAAGATTATATGGTGATATTAGGATTCAATATACTAACAACTGTATTTCACAGGTTCTGAAGCCTAAAAACAAGGCTATGTATTTTTTTGATTCAACTCACCCCTACGGGATTGGTGATGTAAAATATGTGACTGTCTTCAGGTTGCATTACATATATAAATATTATGTTCAGAGTTCGCAGTTCAAGGTTTGCTGTTCAAAGTTCGTTGTTCGAAAGTTTGCTCTTCATTGATGTTCACTGCTGATTATTCTGTGCATGATGTTCATTTGCATGATGATCTGCATGCTGCATGTTTTTGTATTCTAAATTTTAAATGTTGTTTTTGCAATTCAGTCAGGGGTAATTTTTTTTTTTTTTTTTTTTGCTTTTGAGTAAATATACTTTGCTTTTTTTGTCCAATTTTTCTGGTTATAATATATTAAAATATTTCTGTTTGATTTTGTTGCAGTAAATTGACAAACAGAATCGCTCCAGGACCATGGAAGCTGATCAAGAACAAGGTTAGTTTTATTAGGCTTTCAAAAAACATAAGCTACTTATATAGATTGTGTTTTTATATGTTTGTCACATCCTTTACAGGGATAACTTAATGATAATTGCATTGTTTTAGAATGTTCCACAACAGCTGACTGGCTCTGTGGACTGTGGGATCTTCATGCTGATGGTGAGGGAAAAAAGGGAAAGTAAAAAAAAAAAAGTTAGATAAATCATAAGAATGAAACCGTTATATGGTTGCCTGAACTTGACTGAATTCCTTTTTGGGGGGGAATTTCAGTATGCTCTGCACATGGTCTTTGAGGCACCCTTTGATTTTACAGCTATAAGTCTTTGTTAAAAATATATATTTTAACTAGATTATATAATCCATTAAGTTGACCTGTTAACACTTTCTCCCCTTATGCAAGTCGGATTTTCCTCTTATTCGAAAATGGTGGTGCCTTATTCTCATGGAGAATTTTGCCATTGAAAGGTAACTCTCCTGCTTTCTCAAGTTTTTCTCTGTCTATAAATTTACTTAAAAATGTATTTGTTACAGGAAACATGCTGCCGTTGATGTGCAGGAGCCACCTAAAGCACAAGAAGACACCGAAACCGGCGACATGGTATGTTTTTATTGTCTCAAACGGGCACATGAAAGAGCATAATTTCAAAACATTACTTTACATGCATCCTGATTAAACCACAATGTATTGTTGAGGACACTTCCAATCTCCCCAGGGACAACAGATGGAAATGAGCTAGCAGCCAAATGTGGTGCATCTCTTCTCTTGTGAGAATAATTCTTTTAAATGAATTAATTATTTCATTATTTTTTTGAACTCTTCTCTCATGAAGGAACCACAGATGGTCAAAGACCTCAGGACCGCAGTTGGATGGCTGCGGGACAACTGCCACTCCTTCAGAGGTTCTGTGCAAGAGCCGTCATATCTGGACCTAAAGAAGGAAGACCAGGAAGAGGCCCTTCTTAAACTTGATCGGGCGGAAAGAAAAGATGATCTGGAACTGGCCAAAAAGCCTTTCATGTTTCAGTTCCAGTTTCAACAGGACATGGAAGTTTTTCTTTTCGAATGTCACGACGAAAGGCACCTCAGAATAAACTCCATGTTTATGGAGTTTTAATTTGTTATTTATTTTTCTCTTGAGAATTATTGATGTAAAATTTGTGCCTGTATAACTTTTATAAGATTTATTTTCTTTGGTTTAATTTGTTTTATATAATTTATTTATCTAGTTTGATTTTGTAATTTTATTTAATTAGAAAACAGCTAGTGTGTGATTTTATTTAAAACTCATTTTATTTAAATTAATGTTTTTTTTTTTTGTTTTCAGTCCATTATATTATTGTGTATGGTGGTCTATGTTGTTTGAGTATTTAAAGTTATTTTCAACTGAATAAAATGTTCAAACTCTCAAGCTCTGTTTTCATTGGATTATTTATTTTTAATTTTATGCTTTGTCTAATGTATAATATTGTTAATCAGTCTTAAATATACATTTTCAAATAAATCGTTTAAAACAAAGTCTTAATAATAACAACATTGTTTTAAACTTTAAAAGTTCCAAAACACGGAAGTAGCGTAATTCCTTGCCCCGCCCACTTCCGCCCTCAGACAGTCGGGCTGGCGCTGTCGTCCTCAGACTGTTGTGACGTAATGGTTCTGCGGTTCTGCAGTCAGACCTATCTCGAATTTTGAGACTCCCTTGACTCGGCTCGACACACAAATGCCTTTTTTTAAACAGGGAATGATCTGCAACCAATCAGATATCTCCCTTGTTTTAGCCAATCACAAGAATGCACCCCACGTGGGGGATTGTTTACTTATAATCCAATCAGCGAACGACTCACTTTCCTCACGCAGCGAACGACTCCCTTTCCTCAGCGAACGACTCACTTACCTCACACAGCCGGCGACTCACTTTGCGCAGCGAACGACTCACTTTCCTCACGAGTCACGCAGCGAACGACTCACTTTCCTCACCCAGCGAGCGACTCACTTTCCTCAGCGAACGATTCACTTTCCTCACGAGTCACGCAGCGAACGACTCACTTTCCTCAGCGAACGATTCACTTTCCTCACCCAGCGAGCGACTCACTTTCCTCAGCGAACGATTCACTTTCCTCACGAGTCACGCAGCGAACGACTCACTTCCCTCAGCGAACGATTCACTTTCCTCAAGCAGCGAAGTTGAGCGAACGATTCACTTTCCTCACGCAGCGATCAACTCACTTTCCTAAGCGAACGACAGCCGGAGACCCACTTTTCGCAGCCAGAGAGCCACTTTCCTCTCGCAGCGGACCACTGACTCTCTCTTCATGTAGGGACTGAATATTATAATTAAAGTGACTTCTATATTGCATCCAAAAGAATATTTAGATATATTTAAATATTCAAAAAGGTTTAAAAAATTTTTTTTATTTTTTTTACTTTCATTAAAATATTTCAATAAAATGAAATAATTGCCTATTGCAAATTTATGAATACATGGTTAACTTTTTTTCTGCAGTCACTGGGCTATATGTATTGAGACATTTTTAAATTTATATTTAGTAAAAATTGTAATCTAAACATCTGTATTTTCATACAATTTAATACAATTGCTGTGTGAACAGGTTCATGTGATTGGCTTATAAGTAAACAATCCCCCCACATGGGGTGCATTCTTGTGATTGGCTCAAACAAGGGAGATATCTGATTGGTTGCTGATCATTCCCTGTTTAAAAAAAAGCATTTGTGTGTCAAGCCAAGTCAGGGGAGTCTCAAAATTCACACACAAATGCAGTGAAGTTCACAGACCGCAAGCAGTTTGTGAATCAAGATATATGTGTGTGTGCATCAGAAATACATTTCTGAATCTTGTCCTGTGCATTTGTGAATCTTGAGTGCATTTGTAAATGTTGTTTGCATTTCTGAATTGTGTGTGTATTTCTGATTTTTGTGTGCATTTCTGAATTTTGTATGCATTTGTGAATCTTCTGTGCTTTTTAAATTTTGTGTGTGCATTTGTGAATTTTGTGTGCATTTGTGCATCTTGTGTGTGTATTTATGAATCATGTGTGTGCATCTATGAATCCTGTGTGTGCATATGTGAATGTAGTGTGTGCATTTATCTATATTGAGACTCTTCTGGCTCCATACTGAAATGGCCAGCCTGCAGTCCAGATCTTTCACCCATAGAAAACATTTGGTGCATCATAAAGAGGATGATGTGACAAAGAAGACCCAAGACAGTTGAGCAACTACAACCCCTGGCAAAAAGTATGGAATCACCCCTCTCAGAAGATGTTCATTCAAATATTTAATTGTGTAGAGAAAAAACCAAGCACATATATGCCACAAAACAATTTTCACTCAAAACAATATTCTGGCTGTATAAAACACTTAAAAAACAACAAAGAAAGATAACTATAGTCAATTACAAGTGTTTTTACAGATCAAACAGAGGATAAAAATATGGAATCACACAAATCTGAGGAAAATTATATGGAATCACCATGCACTTTGCATTTCTAAAACAAACACCTGTATCTGATTACAACTGCTAATTAGTCTGCAGTTAAAAAAGAGTGGTTGCACACATTAGTGATGTGTTGAACCAAGATGATTGACATAACTCATGGCTCCAACACGAGAGATGTCAGTTGAAACAAAGGAGAGGATTATCAAACTTCTCAAAGAAGGTAAATCTTCACGGAATGTTGCAAAAGATGTTGGTTGTTCCCAGTCAGCTGTGTCTAAAATCTGGACCAAGTAAAAATCAAATGGAAAGGTTGTAAAAGGGAAGCGTACTGGTAGACCAAGAAAGACATCAAAGTGCCAAGACAGAAAACTTAAAGCAATATGCCTTGAAAACAGAAAATGCACAACAAAACAAATGAGGAACAAATGGGCAGAAAGTGGAGTTCATGTCTGTGACCGGACTGTAAGAAATTGCCTAAAAGAAATGGGATTTACATACAGAAGCCAAACGAAAACCATCATTAACATCTAAACAGAAAAAAACAAGGTTTCAGTGGGCTAAAGAAAGACAATCTTGGACCGTGGATGACTGGATGAGTTATATTCCGTGATGAATCACGAATCTGCATTGGGCAGGGTGATGATGCTGGAACTTTTGTTTGGTGCCGTTCCAATGAAATTTATGAAGACAACTGCCTGAAGAAAACATGCAAATTTCCACAATAAATGATATGGGGTTGTATGTCAGGTAAAGGTATGGGAGAGATGACAGTCATTACATCTTCTATAAATGCACAAGTTTATGTTGAGATTTTTGGACACTTTTCTTATTCCATCAATTGAAAGGATGTTTGGTGATGGTAGCATAATTTTTCAGGATGATAATGCATCATGCCATAGGGCAAAATCTGTGAAAACATTTCTACAGGAAAGACATATAATGTCAATGGCATGGCCTGCAAATAGTCCGGACCTCAATCCAATTGAAAATCTGTGGTGGAAATTAAAGAAAATGGTCCACGACAAGGCTCCAACCTGCAAAGCTGATCTGGCAACTGCAATAAGACAAAGCTGGAGACAGATAGATGAAGTATACTGTTTGTCATTAGTTAAATCCATGCCTCAGAGAATTCAAGCTGTTATAAAAGCCAGAGGTGGTGCAACAAAGTACTAGTAGTGTTTTTATTTGGTGATTCCATATAATTTTCCTCAGATGTGTGATTCCATATTTTTTTTTTCCTGTTTGATCTGTAAAAACACTTGTAATTGACTATAGTTATCTTTCTTTGTTGTTTTTTAAGTGTTTTATACAGCCAGAATATTGTTTTGTTGAGTGAAAATTGTTTTGTGGCATATATGTGCTTGGTTTTTTCTCTACACAATTAAACATTTGAATGAACATCTTCTGAGAGGGGTGATTCCATACTTTTTGCCAGGGGTTGTAGAAGCCTGTATTAGACAAGAATGGGACAACGTTCCTATTTCTAAACTTGAGCAACTTGTCTCCTCAGTCCCCAGACGTTTGCAGACTGTTATAAAAAGAAGAGGGGATGCCACACAGTGGTAAACATGACCTTGTCCAAACTTTTTTGAGATGAGTTGATGCTATGAAATTTAAAATTAACTTATGTTTCCCTTAAAATGCTACATTTTCTCATGTTATAACATTTGATATGTCATCTATGTTGTATTCTGAATAAAATATTGAAATTTGAAACTTCCACATTGCATTATGTTTTTATTCACAATTAGTACAGTGTCCCAACTTTTTTGGAATCTGGTTTGTATGTATATCCCTCTTTCTAAAGCTGTAAAAAGAATCACTAATGATATATCTGTATATGATGCGAGTTGGTGGAAAGTTTGATAGCATTACAGTGGGTAGAAGTTAAATCATCTGCTGTAGTAATTTGCTCCGATTCGTTTTCAGTTCTTACTAGTTTAAGTTGAAAATTTGATTCAAGACAAGATATATTAAAATATAGAAATTATAAAGAAATATATAGAAATTTTACCAAATCTATATAGACTTAAGACTTATAATTGAGACTTAGCAGTATTTTTATAGACTTAAGGGTAACGAGTTGGTGTAATGTTGTAATGTTGGTGTGGAGGGTAACGAGGATGTGGACAAGATAGCCAAATAGGCCCTTAAACAATGTTATTTATTTAGAAATACCTGTGGGTAAATCTGAATTGAAAGACTTAATTAAAACTGATATTAAAAATATTTGGCAGGAGAGGTTGGATAAAGGAAATAAAGGTTGTCATCTGTATATTATACAAAAACACGTTGGATTGGTAAGAATTAGATATAGCAACAGAAAGGAAGATACAGTAATTTCTTATCTGAGAATTGGTCATTCTGCTCTCATCAAATCACTTCAAATGATAGGGAAACAAGGTTCAGGTCAGTGCAATAAATGTGGACTTCCAGAAACTGTAAAGCATGTAATAATCAGTTGTATGGCATATGAAAGGGAAATAATTCAATTGAAAATGTATTTAATTTGTGTTGGCATGCATTTTTTTTACTTTGCAGAACTTAACAGTTCTTTCAAAGGATATGAAGCTCTTGTTTTCTTTTTGAAAGCAAAGTTATATAAGAAAATATAGAAAGGTAGGGTAGGTGTTAATAAATAAAATAAATAAATGTCTCTCTCTCTTATGATATCAATGCCTCACACTCCATCCCAGTGGGTGGCGGAATATGCACCAAAGCTGGTTTACCAACCGCCATTAAACGTCAAGGAAAGAAATAAACATTACCGCTAAACAAGTAATTCACCAAAGAGCAGTGTTTTGACAGGCTTGCACAGTTGTTGTCCGCATAGTGTTTCAAGAGCTGAATTATTATTAGTATTAGTGGGTGTGCTCTCGAGACAACCAATCGCGCGCTTCTGTCATCGCAACGCAACGACCGTATTGAGTTCACCAAATCACTTCAAGTTACGATTGATAGCATGGCGGCTAATGTTGGGGGCGTGCGGGAAAGTTGGGAGATTTAAACAACTTCTAAAATAATATCACTAAATCCAGTACTAATGGACGAAATATGTGTCGTGTAATGTGAATGATCAGCACCGCTACAAGTCCAGCGCGTATGTTACTTTTAAATATGGCTAACGTTACTCGAGAGACCAGACAATACCGACGGGCCACGATGATAATCAAGCAAGAGCAGGACGACGATTCTGACGCGGAGGAGTCGACTATTTCGTTTAAGAAATCAGAAGGACGCGAGTCGCAGATCATCCACAGCGGTCATTTTATGGTTTCTTCTCCTCATACTGATCACCCGCCAAAGAAAGGTTACGATTTCGACACTGTAAATAAACAAACATGCCAGACGTATCACTTCGGAAAGACTAGCACGTCGCATCTCTCTATTGATGCTTCCCTGACGAAGCTCTTTGAGTGCATGACGCTTGCCTACAGGTGGGTTGGGTAGTAAACAAAAGATCGATTCACAATCTGTTTGATCTCCAGTTGTACCGACCACAGGAAATATTATTCCGCCATTAATAAAGCATTCATATAAAGCTATTAACGCGCTGCTTGCTGGGCACAACGTTTCTAGACAAATCAGTACGCATTTAATTCTCTAGTCATGAGGTGTAAACATTCGTTTGTGATGGTATTGGTGGTGATACAAAATAACAACGTTTCGAATTGGTTTTAGCAAGCAGTTTATATATATATATATATATATATATATATATATACACACACACACACACTTGATACTTTGATCTATAAACAGTAGTCAACATTTGAAGTGGATCAAAACCTTTCATCAAAGTTGTCCAAAAGCCAAAATGCTTTCTTTTCTTAGAACAACTCAGAACTTTTTGATCCACTTCCAATGTTGACTACTATATATATATCTATATATATTTATATATATATATAAAAAAATGTATAGCTAAGTCATGTGAGCCAATTTTAAAATATCTTGTGTGAACAAGCCTGTTGTTTACATTATTTTTGATAATAAGTTATAGAGTGCGTAAATGATGACAGAATTGTCACTTTTTGTGTGACAGTGTAGACACACTCCTATAAAATTATGCAAGGATTAATACGTTTTACAAAGTAAGGGAGAAATTTACTAGACAACTTCACATCAGCAGCATAGAAAATAATATTATTATTTTACTTATGAATGAATTATGCTTGAGAATATCAGAACAAAACACTCTTAATGATGATTTGTTTGTGACAGCCCGTAATTGTATTTGTGATTTTATTTGTTAAGCAGTGGTGCAGCTTTCGTTTTAGAGTAAAGTTTAATTCTAGAAGATATTTTTAAATCATTCAAATTTTTTTTTGCCAAAACAGAACTCATTTTGTTTATTGACATTGCAGAGTGCCACATTTAGCCTGTACAGCAATATTCCAAAGAAATCTGCAGCTTGAATAAGGAGTAATTTACAACATATCTCTTGAATAATTTTAAGTGACTTCTCCCTAAGATACAAATATGACCATAATAAATTGTTTCTTTTAACATTTTGGTAACATTTTAGTGGTATTTAAAGACAATAAGAAGGAATGAAACAATGCAGTAGACTCAAAAAAAAAAAAAAGTCCAACAATAAATATTACAAGAGAGAAAAAAATTAATTTTATTTGTCATTCAGTGCCTGTCCAATATTTTGGTATTTCTGTACAATGTATGTGTAAGCTAGGTGACATGAACCAAACATGCAGTTAAATAGTTAATTGCAGCTGTTTGTGTGACAATTAATAACACCCAAAATGTCATGATCCGATAGCCCTAAAATTTATACCATGGGTGCACCTGTGTCTTGCTATTAAAAAATAAAAAATAAATAAATAATATATCTGTTTTGTTTGCATAAGTGGAAGGTTGGTGTCACCAAAATGGAAGAATTTCAAAGGTCTCAAGCTTCTGTGGAGAGACAAGATTCGCCTCAACAACGCCATTTGGAGAGCCTGGTATATACAATGTAAGTCCAGTTATTAGCACACATACCACTCAGAAATTGTAAAACATGAGATTATTAATTTCCATCTGCAATGCCTCTCTTTCCTGAAGATGTAGAGAAGAGACAGAACCCTGTTTGCCATTTTGTCACTCCTTTAGATGGCAATATGGACTCAGGAGTACATCGACCGACAGAGGTGAGTCTGTAATTATTTTTTTTATCTTTAGATTTGAATGTCTAAAAACTGTTTTTTTCTTGCACAAAGGTCATTTTTTGGGGTACTTTATTTTTTCCTTTGTTTACCTAGGCAATAGCAACAGAAGGAAAGTACTGGAAAAGGAGAATTGAAATTGTCATAAGAGAATATCATAAATGGAGAACATATTTCAAAAAAAGAGTAAGTGTATTTGCTCTCTACATTAAATGTACAGTACTGTGTAACCAAGTTGTTATTTATAAAGTACTGTTCAAATTCTATTTCATAGTTACAGAAGCACAAAGATGAAGACCTGTCCAGCCTTCTCAAGGTAATTTTAAAAGGATTTTATTTCTTCACTATAAAGTTAAACTATAGTTAGTAATTTAGCATGAAAGTGTACGTGCATGCTCTTACTGAGGTTGTTTTCTTTTATTTGTTAAACTAACTTTGCTGTTCAATTTCAGTTTGCCATTTATTCCTTTAAAGAGATCAGCACTAAACAAGAGAGTTTAGTCAGGGTAGACTGTTTAATTTTACACAAATGAAAACAAGACTGTGAAGGAAAGGTATAAACTCTCTGTACTGTCTTTTTTATTATAAACTTTTGAAAGACAGCAGTTTGCATTAACTTAGTTTATTTATAGATACGTTTACCGTACTTAGTAATTATATATAGAGAGAGCCAGAGCCAGATCATGGATGATCACGATTGGCTGGCTAGTGATGTGGAATGAAGTCAGTTTTATTTACAGCCAAATGGCTGTTCCAAAATCTGTTTAAGCCTGCAGTGAAAGACAAGAATGCATTGAAGATGTTTGTCATGAGCTGACAGAGGATATTAGACATCTACCCACAAAGATAGTTAAAGCTCAGGTTTTGGGACACATTTTTATTTTGAAAATAAATCAGCTTTCACTTGATTTGAGTATACTCTGCCTGTGGTTTAACCCAGGGTATAAATGCTGCTTCTCACAAATTCCATCTCTGCAAGCACTGTGAGTTTAATGTGCATTAGGAAATGCAATGCATGCAATGTTCACTTTCTTTACATTCACATTAGCATAATTTTGTGCATAGAAGATTACAGCATTTGGCACATGTTCTACTGAAAATGTGCAAGGGGTTTGATCGGAGGATGTAAAACATAAATATTGTATTGTACCTTGTAGTCGCTGGTTCTTGTGAAAACTACATCCAAGTGGTAACACCCTTAAAAAAGTAACTTCCCTTTAGGAGTATAGGAGTCTGTTGTTCTTTGTGTCTGGATGTCTCAGCCCTAGAAATATGAAACATTTTCATATGAAATAAAATTGTCAAGTTCGTTTAAATTGCAACGCTTGGCAAAATATTCACAATAAAATATTTTGGCCAAGTCGCACAGCCCTGTATCATTTTTAAATAAATGTGTTTCATGTTACTAATAATCAACATCAGAGAACCAAAAATATGTCCTTAATTCTCTTAATATTAATGTGAAAACTCCAAGTTGTTCGGCTGACAAAAAAGTTTGGAAACTCCTGGTTTAGCCCTTAGATCAAACAGATTTTTAACTCTTTGCCCACCATTGACGAGTTCCCATCATTTAGAAACCAACGCTAGCATCTATTGACGAGTTTTTCGTGTTTTCACTGAGATACACTCTTCTGAACAAGTACAAAACATCCCGAACAAAAACACACATGAAAAGAATGGAGAAACAAGCTATCTCTTATGTAAACAGATGAATCTTAAAAAATAATGCAAACATTAGCAATAGACCACATATAAATGAAAACTGCATAATGTTACAGACTAAAATGTTGAACCAGGATTTGTTATATATCTGTGCAAGCTTTGGAGGTATTGATGGAAGTGATTTACTGGATTTATGCTTTGATAATCATACTGAATATTAGCCAGATGTAGTTTTTTAGTTTCTGAGAAATAAAAAAAAAAGCATATCAAAGAACACATAAGGTTTTACATGTCTTAATCAGCCTTACTTTTTACATAAACCATGAGAAACTGCAAAAACTTGAATTTCGCGCTTTCATTCAAGTGTATACTCACATCAGCGGCTCTTTGGAAGCCTTTTCTCTTTTGGAACTCTTTCCTCAGTTCAGTGACTATTGGAGGAGCTGGAGCACTAAAAGAGTTCATTCATCAGAGGATCATATATGCTGATATGCTTATTTTGAGTCGGATTGACTGTGATACATCAGAGAAAAATTGTTTTCATTGAGATCTTTTGTAATTTTGTAGATCTTTGCTGCTCAAGCCGCAGAAGGTTTCAGATGGTTTGGTCCTATTTGGTGAACTGGTTCATTTAGTTCACTAAAAAGAACCAGTTCAAATAACTTTCGACTGCTAGTGCATATGTTAGTACACACGCTTGATGCTTGCATTTATCTTTGCATGAACCTTGAGTGTCTCTGTTGACCTGGCCTGCTTGTTGCATTTTGACCTCCAAAGGGGGCAGAGGAACAGTTTTCACTCTTTGGGGAAGTGTGTCCAGACACCTGCCGTGTCCTCTTGTGCCAGGATGAGGATTTCAGTGTGGGAGGCCGTCATAGATCCCGAAAGAGTCATGATTCACCTGTTCCAATGGAGATGGACTCGCTCTTCGACATGGATGTGCTCATGTCTGAATTCTCAGACACACTCTTTTCCACACTGGCTTCTCATCAACCTGTAGCATGGCCCGATCCGAGGGAAATTGGTGAGAAATGACAATCATAGTCTCCCATGTTAACATGTTTATTCAAGAATATGGCAAACGTTCCCTAAGCCTCACTGTCTTCTTAGCCCATGCAGGTAATGCAGACATGATCCAGCCAGGCCTCATCCCACTGCAACCCAATCTGGACTTCATGGACACTTTTGAGCCTCTGCAAGGTACAAACACCTTAACTCTTGTTAATTGGCAAAATATGGATTGATTTGTTGACAAAATGAGTGCTTGTGTAATTAATAAGCAGCAAACTAGGAGTTTATTGAGGGATAAATCTTTGTTAAAGGGTTAGTTCGCCCAATTTGCAAAATTATGTCATTAATAACTTACCCTCATGTTGTTCCAAACCCGTAAGACCTCAGTTTATTTTTGGAACACAGTTTAAGATATTTTAGATTTAGTCAGAGAGCTCTTAGTCCCTCCATTGAAGCTGTGTGTACAGTATACTGTCCATGTCCAGAAAGGTAAGAAAAACATCATCAAAGTAGTCCATGTAACATCAGAGGGTCAGTTAGAATTTTTTGAAGCATCAAAAATAAATTTTGGTCCAAAAATAGCAAAAACTACGACTTTATTAAGCATTGTCTTCTCTTCCGTGTCTGTTGTAAGACAAAACAAAGCAGTTTGTCATATCCGGTTTGTGAACGAATCATTCGATGAAACCAGATCTTTTTGAAACAGTTCACCAAATCGAACTGAATCATTTTAAACGGTTTTCATCTCCAAAACGCATTAATCCGCAAATGACTTGAACTGTTAACTTTTTTTATGTGGCTGACACCTCTGAGTTCAAACAAACCAATATCCCGGAGTAATTCATTTACTCAAACAGTACACTGACTGAACTGCTGTGAAGAGAGAACTGAAGATGAACACTGAGCCGAGCCAGATAATGACTCGTTCACGAGTCAAGAACCGCTTCTGTCAGACATGTCCGATTCGAGAACCGAAGAGCTGATGATACTGCGCATGTGTGATTCAGTGTGAAGCAAACCGACACACAAGAGCGTCTGAACCTAACTGATTCTTTTGGTGATTGATTCTGAACTGATTCTTTGCTAATGTTATGAGCCCAAGTAAAACGAAGGCTTGCAGTCATCACCAATGACACCATTACGTCGAGTGCAAAAGAACCGGTGAACAGTTTTCTTCAACCAGTTTATTGAATCGAACTTTCAGAAAGAACTACTGGTGATCCGAAAACCGATGCAAACGGTTCTTGACTTGTGAACGAGTCATTATCTGGTTCGGCTCGGTGTTCATCTCTCTCTTCACAGCAGTTCACTCAGTGTACTGTTTGAGTACGTGAATTACTCCAGGATATTGGATTTGTTTTAACTCAGAGGGAGTTTCAGCCACATTAAACAAGTTAACAGCTTTAGTCATTTGTGGATTAAACGATTCAGTTCGATTTGGTGAACTGTTTCAAAAAGATCCGGTTACATCGAATGATTCGTTCGCGAACCGGATATGACAAACTGCTTTGTTTTGAACTGTCTTACAACAGACACGGAAGAGAAGACAATGCTGAATAAAGTCGTAGTTTTTGCTATTTTTGGACCAAAATGTATTTTCGATGCTTCAAAAAATTCTAACCAACCCTCTGATATCACATGGACTACTTTGATGATGTTTTTCTTACCTTTCTGGACATGGACAGCATACCATACACACAGTTTCAATGGAGGGACTGAGAGCTTTCGGACTAAATCTAAAATATCTTAAACTGTGTTCCGAAGATAAATGGAGGTCTTACTGGTTTGGAACTACATGAGGGTGAGTTATTAATGACATAATTTTGTAAATTGGGCGAACTAACCCTTTAACAAGAGAAATACAGTAAAAACAGTAATTTTGTGAAATATTATTATAGTTTAAAATAGCTTTTCTTTTAAAAAAATATTTAAAAATATAAAGTTTTGACACAGCCAAATCAGTATATTAAAATGATTTCTGAAAGATCATGTGACAATGAAGCTTCACATCACAGGAATAAATTACATTTAAAAAAAAAAAAAAATTAAAAAAAAAAAAAAAAAAAAAATATATATATATATATATATATATATATATATATATATATATATATATATATAATTACATTTTGGTATTGTTTCACAATATGACTGTTTTGAAAAAAAAATGGTGTCTGATTTTTGACTAATTCACTCTTTTTGCTGTTGATTTTATATCAATCAAACCATTTTTTGGAACATGATAATTAATATAAATTGGTCTGAAATTCAATTAATGTAGAACAAATTCACTGAATCTGTTGGAGTAGTTCAAGAATTAACAGACTGAATCAAATATTTTGTTTTACTTTCTCTCTTTTTTTTTTTTTGTAACTAGATTTGTTTCACACCCTGCGTCAGCCAGCCCTCCCCTCCATTTCCCCCACTACCCCATCAGTCACTCCCTTAACCAGCAGCAGCTCCCAAACACAGGTAACAATCCTGTCTTTGGATTCACAAATTTGTAGGGATGTAATTGGCCCTGTTCTGTAAGAACTTTCTGTCCTCCTACACAAATGTGCATTTGCTTTGTGATGATTATAAAACTCAACATTGTGAGTATAACCCATTAGAATGATTGCATATTATTACTGAACATTTGTGCATAGTATAATCAGACACCGTGAGTTGCACAAAGGTCTCAAATAAGCACCATTTTTAAGCAAAATAAACAAAGGTCTGTTTGAAGGACAAGTTTAGTATGCTTGTTTGGAGAACTGGAAAGTATGGGTGGGTTGTATATGGCAAAACAAAAAAAAAATTATTTTAAAGTGACAATGTTTTTTCCCCAGTTGGAAGAACCATTGTTATGTATTACACTCATGTAAAGAACTGATTTTTTACTACGATTAAACTAAACTGAATTAACACAAAATACAACCGCACAGTGTCCTTCAGAAAAATCCTCCATGTCCTGCACTTTCTTTGTTTTTCCAGCATCTTCTTTATTATTTGAACTAGGGATGTAAATTTTCGATCATTTCCATGATCGTTCGTCATTTAAATTAATGATCAATTAATAGATTAAAGGGGGGGTGAAATGCTATTTCATGCATACTGAGTTTTTTATTCTTTTAAAGAGTTGGATTCCCATGCTAAACATGGACAAAGTTTCAAAAATTAAGTTGTACATTTGAAGGAGTATTTTTGTTCCAAAAAACCTCTTCCGGTTTGTCACATGTTTCGGAAAGTTTTTTTCGAGTATGGGTCTGTGTGACTGTGAATGGAGCGGAATTTCCTTATATGGGTCCTAAGGGCACTTCTGCCGGAAGAGCGCGCGCTCCCGTAGAGCAGAGCGGAGCAGAGACATTCACTGATCAGAGCGAGAGCGTCGCGAAATGTCACAAAAGAAGTGTGTTTTTGGTTGCGAGGGCAATACAACCCTGCACAGATTAAAAAAAAAAAAAAAAAAACATTAAGGGACCAGTGGACAGAGTTTATTTTTACGGAGCATCGACGGAGTTGTGCAAGTGTTTTTGTTTGTTCCCTGCATTTCGAAGATGCTTGTTTTACAAACAAGGCCCAGTTTGACGCCGGATTTGCATATCGTTTATTTCTTAAGGATGATGCAATCCCTACGAAAAAGGGTCACGGTTGTGTGTTGGAACTGCAGGCGGTGAGTAAAACTGCTTCAAATATCTCTGTGTTGTTAAAGCTATCGGCTATCAAGTAAACAACATGCGATGTTTTCATCAAACCTTTCATCCACATGTACAGCTTAAAAAAAAAAAAAAAAGACGACATAAAGTGGAACTTAGTCATTTTCCAAAACCCCTAAGCAAATATATACAGTTTCAATACATACTACATAGAGATGTTGTTGCTGATGCTGCTCTTGTTAAATTTCAGCCTCTGGATCTGATTCTGGATCATAAATATACGACTGAATCTGACTGTTAGCCATGGTTTGTTTTGGATGATGTTTTTTTCCTCATGGTAATGTCACTGCTTCCAAACGCAAAAGCCTACTCGTGCTCGTGATTCTTTAGCTCCGCCCACACGTCACGCCTCCAGGCGCTCGTGTTTTTCCCGGGAAAAATCAGTACAGACTATCTTTCTCTTATAAATATAATAAAACTAAAGACTTTTTGGAGTTATGAAGGATGCAGTACTACTCTATAGGTACTCAAGATTAACAGGATATTGAGTGAAAACGAGCATTCCACAACCCCCCCCCCCCCCCCCCCCTAATCATTAGCTTTGATGCTGCAAAATGCAGCTATTGCAGCAGCACACGGCATGTCAGGATGTGCAAAAGCTACTCAAAAAAAAAGAAATAAACATTATCACCCTCTAACCAAAAAGTGTTTTAGTCTGAATAAAATGCTAGTAGCAGGACTATTAAATAAATAGACGTGATTATCATTTGATAAAATGAAGAGCGCACCATAAGTTTGAGATCATTTAAAGGGGTCACATGATGCAAATAAAATGTTTTTCTTTCTCTTTGGAGTGTTACAAGCTCGTTAAAAAGACTAAAGTCTAAAATCCAAAGAGATATTCTTTATAAAAGTTAAGGCTCGTACAACCCCCCGCCCCCCACACACACATCTCTATGTCAGTATGTGGGAAGACTTGCATAACACTGCCCAGATGTTCACGCAAAGAAAGAAGGCATACCTTTTAATCTCGTTGTAGTATTGTTGTTGCCGCCGCCACCATGTCGTGTAGACGCTGTGTTTTTCTCTGTGAAAGCAAAACTACTTTGTTTGGCCTTCCAAAAGAAGACGATATATGCTTCGTCATGCCTGGAGCTGATCTGTGCTGGTTGCTGATGAAATACATCAACTTGCACTATGGATCAGCTTGCACCGTGGACGAAGTGTAGTCCAGCAGTCATCACATGTGGCATCCGCAAGCCCGACGGACACTCCTTCGTAGAATCCGCTGGCCGCACCGTTCTCAGGCTGGCCTCCGCTCACTCAAGGCCACGGTGTGTGACGCTGTTATGTTTGGCCTTGCAGAAGAGGACACAACTAGAAATCATGTTTGTATATCATGTTAATAATGGGTGTTATGTTTAGGTCTCGTTGCTCTGCCTGGACAGGGCATTACAATATGTTAAGGAGCGTAACATTTCTGTCACACGCTTGAGGTATTCGGCCAATCACAACGCACTGGATAGCTGGCCAATCAGAGCACACCTCACTTTTCAGACCGATGAGCCTTAAAAAATCAAGCGTTTCAGAAGGCGGGGGCATAGAGGAGAAACTATAATGTACAGTATGTGGGAAATAATGTGTTTTTTGAACCTTTAATCGCATAAACGCATTTTATTACACCTAGGACAACAGATAATGTTTTTTCATTATGTTTTTGTCATATGACCCCTTTAACTACGTTGGCTGTTTTGTATCCCGTCACGGAGACCACTGAATGCTCCTCTTTAAATGGTTTTGTGGTGCTTGTTGTTGTATTTTAAAACACAACTGCAGTGTGTTGAACTGACATTGACATTTAAAAAAAACATATAATTATCCCAAACGTAACTCTGGTATGTGATGCTGTGCAGTCAGAGAACCGCTTCATTGGCAGCAAAACACTTTTTTTGTGAGTATTAAGACCAGTACTTAATTTTATCCTGCTGGATCCTGTTCCGGAAAATGTCAGATTTTGAATTTTTGCATTCCAGTAGGCCTATTTGTTTTTTAAAAATCCTGCATTTACAATTCATTAGATGGTGACAGTGCATGCGCGCATACGAGGATAGACCGAGCGTGGGTTTGGCTGGATTTATTTGGAAGTCATTGCTCACATCTCATTCGACACAAATCCAAATGTTTGTATAAGAATTTTATATGTTATTAAACTATTATTTATAATGTAAAAGTGCATAATCCAGTTTGTTCTGAACATGTGACAAGCTTCATATTAAGTCCTTTTAAAACTGGTAAGACATAGTTTATCATTTCGTTTCGAAGTAGTTTAAGCAGCTTGGCCCATCATATACTTAGACAGAAAAGCTCTGACTGAGACACAGACTACTCTGCTGTTTAATGTGTTTGAGATGTGCTGTCTTCCTGAATACAAAACATTCACAGGTATATCCTCCATCTTTAAATGTTAGAAAGCCATGGAAATATTTAAATGTTTCTGTCTGAAGTGAATGAGACTTCTATTCTGGGATTCTCCACTAAATTTCAGTGAACGAGCACCGCCTCGTGCATGTGCGCCAAACAGAGAGAACTCAAGGGATAGTTCACTCTCAAATTAAATTTTGATATGTTTTAGCTTACCTCAAGGACATCCAAGATGTAGGTTTCTTTGTTTCCTCAGTATTTCCCATTTTGATATTTTTAGGTCCAACTGTTCTTGTCTGTGACTCACATAATGGAGGTCTATGGTCACCACCTCAAAGAGCATGCACAGAGGAGTCAAAATTAAACAATTCCCAATCGTAAGTACACATTGATGACCTAAGACATGAAACAAGCAGTTTGTGTAAGAAAACGAACAGTATTTATATCGTTGCAACCACATCCAACTGATCTGAGTGCACGAGTGCTTCCCGATGTGATGTTCGCGCGCGCTCTGGCTTTAGTCTGTGCAAGCATGGAAAGCCGCGGATGTGATCTCTCGTGCATGCACATCACTCATTGTTTACCACACGCTACGGCACCAATCTGCACTGTATGAAATATAATGCAGTAATTGTAATTAATTAATTTGTTTATAATGCATCCTATAATTGTTGCGACACATTACTCGCTCTATTGACAGCGTGCCATTGGGTCCCTCTGGCGTCGCCTCCGGTTTATACGTGGTTTACTAAACACAACGTGCAAAACGCTGGGTCTCAACTGTGGAGAAAACTCAGGATCTTCAGTCAGGCAGGTGTGTGTTGCGATACTGTCAATGTCCTCGTCGTCGTCTTGTAGTTGTTACATTCGTGACAACATATGCTCTCCACTTCTGTTGGCATCTCACAACACTTGCTACTAAAACACCACCAATTTTGAAGAGATCTCTGTCTCTCTGAGGCTTAAAGGCTGCTGCAGCGGATCGCTCCTGAGTACTTGGTCTGTGTATTCTGGTTCAAATTAATATGGTTGTGAAAAAAATACAACGTTGTCTATGGATATATTGAAATCGTCTTCCATTGCAATTTCCTGTACGTCTAAATATGTTTTGATCTTCACAGTGAAAGGTAATACTTCTGAAATCTGTGTAAACCATAGGCAGTAAGTGTAAACAATGAGTGATGTACACGCGCGAGAGATCGCTTCCGGCGCTTTCCGCGCTTGCGCAGACTAAGCCAGAGCGGGCGCGCACGTCACATCGGGAAGCACTCACGCACTCAGATCAGTTGGACGTGGTTGTGTACAAGAGGTAAAAACGATATAAATACTGTTCGTTTTCTAACACAAACCGCTCGTTTCATGTCTTAGGTCATCAATGTGTACTTGAGATGGGGAATTGTTTAATTTTGACTCCTCTGTGCATGCTCTTTGAGGTGGTGACCATAGACATCCATTATGTGAGTCACAGACAAGAACGGTTGGACCTAAAAATATCAAAATGGGAAATACTGAGGAAACAAAGAAACCTACATCTTGGATGTCCTTGAGGTAAGATAAAACATACCAAAATTTAATTTTGAGAGTGAACTATCCCTTTAAATAGGAGCGCTATAATAATAATCATACAAGTAAGTGTATTTTTTTTCATGAAAGCACTGACTGTAAAGAGACTGCAATGGAATAATCAAAATAGCCTAACATAACTCATAAAGCATTTTTAGTTTAGTGAATTTAACTTCTGCTTTAAAAGCCTTATTTTTGTTTTTAGATTATAATGGTACGATTTTAGAATGAAATGTGATTTTAACCCTTTTTTGCACATAATATAAAGGCTTACAAGGTTACATTAACTTTATTTGTTTTAGTAGCTTTTAATATGTATTGTTTTGTTGGACAACATTGGGCGGTAATTGAAATAAATAGATATTAAATACAGATTTGAACACCCAACACTGCACTTTTTGCATGTATCCTTGGTCTGACACACCCATTTCAAGTCTGTGGGTCTCTACTAATGAGCAGTTGATCTGAATCAGGTGTGTTTAAGAAACACGCTAAATGTGCAGTGATAGGGGTGCTCCTGGAAGTAGATTATGTAAAACTGGTTTTTCAGTAAGCTTTATAGTGTCAGTCTGTATTAATGTATGGAATTGTATCTTCTACCACAATAGCAAACATATTGCAAATATTCCTACTTGTGTGATTTAGTATTTGTTTTTCTCAGATAACTATATGGCCACTAGAACGGTAGGAAAGAGCCTGATGTCTCTGTCAGAGTGTGCTGATATTCAAATCTGTTGTTTGTTAGGCTCCTTTGCTGTCATCCATGCCGCTCTCCACAGAGCTTCCCTCTGTGCCACTGGACTACCGTCTCATCCCCTCTGCTCCATTGTCCAGCCACCTCTCAGTCTCCAACCAGGACAATGGTAACGCTGTTGGCCCATCCTATCAACAAACCTACATGCCTCTTTTCCCAGAGCAAGTGACTCCCTCCGTCCCATCACTCCTGCCACCGCCAGCTCCTCCTCTCCCACCAGCCCCACAATCTCTTCAGTGTGGAGGTGTTTCTGCAGTTGCTACAGTCCCCCAGCCTGTCCCAAGCATCCCACCTCCATCCGTAATAACGCACACTGCCCCTTCCACAGTAACCCCCACTGATGCAGCCACTACCTTCAGTCACAGAACAAGCTTTGAGCTGCCTACTGCACCATCTCCACAGCCTGCAGCCTCAACCTCCACCTCACTCAACTCACAGCCAGTCAGCTTTGCCTTGCCCAAAAACATTCTGCCCACTGTCTCTAGCAAAAAGACCAGACATACACGGAGACCGATTGTCCCGGCCAATCCGCTGCCATCTCCTCAACTCATACTCACAGGTTTGTGTCTTTCCTCAAAGCAGATTTAGTAACATGCTGAGACTGCATTAAGAAAAAAAAAAACACAATGAAAAATGTTTTTTCAAAAAAAAAAAAAAAAAAAAGGTAGCTGTGGTTGTTAGAACTTTACAGTACAGTATAGTAGCAACATTATTTAAATTGAAGATGCAAGTTTTACAGGTTGAAATCTGTTGCAATCTGTGCTTTTTCATTAACTAGAAATATATTAATATAACACATTTTTAATACACTAGGCTTAGGCTGTAGTCTGTGTTACTGGTGTTCAATACATACATCAATTACATGTTGTGTAACGGATCACAGTTGATCCATGATCCGTACGGACCAGGCCTCATGGTTTGGCATGCACAGGGCTCCAGACTCGTTCTTCTCACTGGTCGCTCTTTTGCAACTACCTTTCATAGTTGGTCGCATGAGCACATGATTTGGTCGCAGTTGTGGGAACATGGGATTAATCAATGCATGCTGATGAGCGTTTATCTTATTTTATAGTTCTATGGAAATGAAAGAGGTTAGTTAACATTCAACCTGTTCTTTTTTATTAGTAGTAGTATTTGTGATTTGGATTTTGTCAATGGGAGTTCCTCTTTTGCTATGTTATAAGCCGCAGGCTTCGGGGGCTTTCGGTTTTGAATTTGTCACGTTTTACAAGAAAAGACAATTGTCTGTTTTGCTTACATCTATACCTTTCACCTTTTAACACTAAAACAAAAGATGCATTCATTGTTGTTGTTCTTATTAAAAGGCAAAACAAAAATAAAACAGTAAGAAACAATGACAAACAAGCTTAGAAAATGTTTATGAAGCAAGATTACATTTATTTCACCCCACTCCCCCATGCCCATTTATTTCTTGTTTGCTGTTCCAAAAAAAGATCTGACTGCAATATGATCCGAGCCGTGAGTTTTGTGATCTGTTTCACCCCTGTATACATGTTCACATCACACCTCCCATTGTTTTGCTTTTTCTAGAGATGGGCAGATGGAGCCTTGTGAAGTTTTTCAGGCTTTTTCTTGATTGTACCAAAAAGATTCAAAGCTTTAAAGACAGACCCTACCATTGACATCTGTTGGTTAGATGCAGTCATAGCAGCCACTTATTATTCACACATCTTATTGATTCCAGTTTTAACACAAAAACAGTACTCAGCAATTGAAGCTGTGTCTTCATTCTGATAATCATTGTCCAGACATGAACTTGTTACTATGTTACTATGAAGCAGGGAGTGAACACAAATCATTTCATGTCTCCTTATAAAGAATGAAGCTGCACCAAAGATTCAATATTTTTACATTTAATACAAGTGTATTTTTCTTTGTTTCTTTTATTGTTTTTGAGTCTTTCATTAAAACATATACTTAGCTAGTGGCTTGTTTAATCCACCATTTTCAAGTATTCAGAGTAAACTCTACAGTCCCTAAATGTCAAAAACAAAATGTGCAGATTCACAAGTATATTAATCAGTGGCAAAATTTTCTCACTGTGGCATCCCTCCCTGTAATATACTGACAGTCACCATAAAAAAACACAGTTAAAATCAAAGCGATGACAGTTCACCGGAAGTAGACTTTCCACATGCTGAGGTAAATACCAAAGGCAGTAAAACTTAATTTAACAACATAAGTTGAAACGTGAAATCCTAATGTACATTACATTATTTTACATTATTTCAATGAAAAGCAATCAAATGTGAACCATCACAGAGAATGCTTGTATGTTGATGTGCATTAAGGGTGTGTGTGTGTGTGTTTTTATGTTCGTATGCATTATGTATGTGGTGTGAAAGCAACAGAATACGTTGTATTTTTTGTGTGCGTGAACAGGTACAGGGCACTGTTGTATTAACCTGTATGTGTAATCCACACAAATTGCACAAAGGTCTGTTTACATTTATTTACTTTAAATTAAAATTAATTGTAACTGTATTAACCTGCTTGGCAGTCATCCAGAAAATCTGTATTATCTGTATGAAAAACAGCATTGTTATTGCTTTAAGTTTGTTCTCATTATTTACATCTCCCATCATAACCATTCACAGGTCCCACCAGTGCTGTCATTGTCACTCCGTCCCCTCTCAACTCGGATGTTGTCCCCACCACTGGTATGGTCATTGCCTCCTCCAGTATTCCTTGTGTAAGCATTTCATACTTCATGTCCTATCCTATTTGCAATAGTTGTTTGTATAAAAGGGTTGTGTACCATTCAGAGCTAATTTGAGAGAAACATTTAAATTCCAATTCATGTATTTGAATTGAGGTAGCATTAAGATTTGAATGTAAAAAAAACAGGGTAACACTTTAGAATACTGTTTCTTACTTACTACATAACTAATAAGGAATTATTGAAGAACTAACAGGTGATTATTCATTAACACTTAACTCACTACTGTTAACTACTAAGAAAGATGTGTTAACTAATCAGTATGTAATATAATATTATGACTATGTTAAGTAACAGTTAGCTAATCAATAACTAATGTATTCTGTCATACCTCCTGAAGAACTACTATTAATTATCTACTAGTTAAGATTCAAGAAAAATAACTATGAAGTAACTACTAATGAACAGTTTTAAACAATTACATTGAATTGTGACCCTTTCATATAAATTTTATTAGCAATAGTAGTAGTAGTATAAAAATGCAATATTAATAAATGTAATACATTTTATAGAGGTTTTGCCTATGTAGTGAATTGTTTTGTGAGTGTTTTGTAAGAAATCAGCTTCCAATAGGAACCCTACCATGACCCCAGTACCTTGCGGTAACTTACCTTAGTTTTTATATTTTATATAAATTATCATTCATTAAATTTCTTTATGTAAGGCAAAGCCTGCGGAAAAGTGATAATACAGGTATCCAATTTGTAATTAATAAAGAATTATAAAATAATTCTGCAGGACTTATTTTGAACCTGAAACATTAGGCCTATTCTAAAGTGAAAATATTGGGAACCCATTAGTAATTAATAAATCATTATCAGATAATTCCTGAATAATTACTTAGAATCTGAAACAGTATTCTAAAGTGAAAACATGGGCAACCCATTAGTAATTAATGAATAAATAATTCTGCAGGACTTATTTTGAACCTGAAACATTAGGCCTATTCTAAAGTGAAAATGTTGGGTTACCATTAGTAATTAATAAAGAATTATCAGATAATTCCTGAAGAATTACTTAGAATCTGAAACAGTATTCTAAAGTGAAAACATAGGGAACCCATTAGTAATTAATAATTAATGAACAAATAATTCTGCAGGACTTATTTTGAACCTGAAACATTAGGCCTATTCTAAAGTGAAAATGTTGAGAACCCAGTAGTAATTAATAAAGAATTATTAGCTAATTCTGCAGGAATTACTTAGAACCTGAAACAGTATTCTAAAGTGAAAACATAGGGAACCCAATAGTAACTAATAAAGAATTATCAGATAATTTTGCAGGATTTACTTAGAACCTGAAACAGAATTCTAAAGTGAACCTATTAGTAAATAATAATAAACTACATCATTTTGACTGAAATCTTGGTTATTTCAGATGAGAACATTTCTTAATACAGCATATTTTATTCCATTTTAACATGTATACTGCCCACATTCTAACTAATTTAACAAACATTTCATAATCAAAAGTTAAACATTTAGAAGCAAACAAAATCCATATTTCATTTCCATTATAAGCTAATAAGTGGGCTGTAACAAAGTTGCTACCGTAGTAGTACTTTGTACTTGTCCTTTTACTCAAGTAATTTTGAAAATGAATAGGCCTACTTTTTATTTTTACTGGAGTAATATTTAATTGGGGTATCTGTACTTTTACTCCAGTACTTGATTTGTGGGCCACAGCCTGATTATTATAGTGATTATTTGCGTAAAAATGTTAATTAGTAGTAACTTCATAGTTATTTTTCTTGAACCTTAACTAGTAATTAATTAATTTTAATAGTAGTTCTTCAGGAGGTTTCACAGAATATATTAATTACTGATTAGTTAACTGTTACTTAACACAATCATAAAATTATATTACATACTGATTAGTTAACACATCTTTCTTAGTAGTTAACAGTAGTGAGTTAAGTGTTAATGAATAATCACCTGTTAGTTCTTCAATAATTCCTTATTAGTTATGTAGTAAGAAACAGTATTCTAAAGTGTTACCAAAAACAGAAATGGAATTTAATGACTTTTAGTAATTTTATTACATTTTCAGTGAAAATTAACGAAAAAAAGTCATTATAATAAACATATATACTGCCATTCATAAGTTCAAAATCTGTGAGATTTTTTTAAATGATGTTCTACATTTTTTATATACATTTTTTATATACATGTCAATTATGTTCCACAAGACTGCATTTATTTGATCAAAATACAGTAAAGAGTGATATTGTGAAATATTACAGTTTAATAGTTTTTTCTATTTTATTTTAATTCTGTGATGCAAAGCTGAATTTTCAGCATCATTGCTCTAGCCTTCAGTGTGACATGATCCTTTAGAAATCATTCTAATACGTCGATTTAATGCTTAACTTTTTTTTTTTTTTTTACATTTATAAATTATTTTATCTATTTTTTTTTTTCTTTTTAATTATCAATTTAGTCCATCTTTACGAAGTAAAAGTTAACTTACAACCACAAACTTAATACATTCATTTTATGAACCATTGTGGAAGTTCACTACAAGTTCCAAAATGATCCCAAAGTATTTTTGAATTTTAGTTCTTGTCTTTTAACAATGGCCTCTGATCCTTATAAATCATGTAGTATTTCTTATTAAAAAAAAAAAAAAAATATACTAAAAATGATTGATGACTTATCTTGCACTCAAAGGTTTTGTTTTTATTAAATGCTGTCTAGAGTGATAATGTTCTCATACCTTAATACAACTTGTCTCTGATTAGCAGTGATAGGTAATCAGGGTGCATGGCTACGATGTAAACTAAAGGACTGTTGGTTATTTTTATAAAATAGACTATCTTTTTTATGCCTGTTCAACAAGCAGAATGTTGAACTATTAAAAAAATAATTCAGTAAATTCCTGTAATTCCAATTGAGCATCCCATGGAGTTTAATTTGTTACATTTCTGATTCATAAATTAAAAGGGAGCTAATTACTGCATTTTGAATTCTGCTCAACCCTGGTAATTAATAATTCAGTTTGCCCCAAGTAATGCATAATTACATTTTTAAAAATCGCACTGCCTTGCAGGGTTCTGCTGGTTTTCATATTCTCTCTCAGACACAAAAGTCGCCGCAACTTATCATACCCAAAGAAGAAACTACCACCACTATATCCACCAAGACATCAGTGCAGTCAGCAAGTACAGGTTAGATTCAGCCCAGTCACCTTCAGTTTAGGCTGAAATGGCATTGTTTTTATTTTACTGGTGGTTCACTGAATCTAGGATTCTGAAAAAGCTTTTTTTCTCTTTTTCTTTAGTACATGATGCTCGAGTCTCAGGTCAAGGTTCACCATTGGGAGCAGAACAGGTACCAAGCCCACAGTCACCTCTCAACCCCAGTGCAGGCATGGGCAAAAATGAAGGCAGTCAGGTAATAGTTCATGATATGACACTCTGTTAAAGTACCCAAATTTATGTGTGTACAGAAATGTAAAAGGTTAATTTGCATCTTTCAAATCAGAGTGCAAATCTAAAAACTTATTTGATGTAAATTACATTTATTGCAACTAATGGTCCACTGATAATGAATTTTTAAAGGCTTATGATAATCGCAGAGAGTACTGAATGGCTGATATAATGCTATGGTCGATTTAATGAATTCATTCTGTGTGATTTAATTATGGAATAAAATAAGTAAAAATTATCAACACATTTAACATGTTCCACTCTGGCCCAGACATGTATGTCATCTTACATCAATGCAGACTGACTGCGTGAAGTAGTCTATGAAAATGCAGTTATATGCCCCTAAAGTTCAAGAAATGACAGACAGATTTCTTTTTCTCCCCCGCGGGAAGTTACTGCATCATCAGAGAGAATTGGAGTAGCAGAATACAGGTAGAACTACCTTCTTAATGTTCTCAACAATAATAATAATATAGGTCTAGCTACAGCTGATCAGCCTTCTAACTAGTTTAAAGGGGGGGTGAAATGCTATTTCATGCATACTGAGTTTTTTACACTGTTAAAGAGTTGGATTCCCATGCTAAACATGGACAAAGTTTCAAAAATTAAGTTGTACGTTTGAAGGAGTATTTTTGTTCCAAAAAAACCTCTTCCGGTTTGTCACAAGTTTCGGAAAGTTTTTTTCGAGTATGGCTCTGTGTGACGTTAGATGGAGCGGAATTTCCTTATATGGGTCCTAAGTGCGCGCTCTTCTGCCGGCAGAGCGCGCGCGCTCCCGTATAGCAGAGCAGAGAGAGGCTGTGCACAGCCTGATCAGAGCGAGAGCGTCGCGAAAAGTCACAAAAGAAGTGTGTTTTTGGTTGCCAGGGCAAGACAACCCTGCACAGATTACCAAAAGAGAAACAGCATTAAGGGACCAGTGGATGGATTTATTTTTACAGAGCATCAACGGAGTTGTGCAAGTGTTTTTGTTTGTTCCCTGCATTTCGGATTGCACATCGTTTATTTCTTAAGGATAATGCAGTCCCAACGAAAAAGGGTCACGATCGTGTGTTGGAACCGCAGGCGGTGAGTAAAACTGCTTCAAATATCTCTTTGTTGTTAACTTAGCTATCAGCGCGTAAGCACATCAAGTAAACAACATGCGATGTTGTCATCAAACTGCACTTTCCACATGTACAGCTTAAAAAAAAAAAAAAAAAAAAAAGACGACATAAAGTGGAACTTAGTCATTTTCCAAAACCGCTAAGCAAATATATACAGTTTCAGTACATACCACATAGCATACCGCCTTTGCTGATGCTGCTCTTGTTAAATTTCAGCCTCTGGATCTGTGTCACAGCTTCCACATGCTCTCAACTCAAAATCCTACTCGCGCTCGTGATTCTTTAGCTCCGCCCACACGTCACGCCTCTAGGCGCTCGTGTTTTTCCGGGGAAAATCGGTACAGACTATCTTTCTCTTATAAATATAATAAAAATAAAGACTTTTTGGAGTTATGAAGGATGCAGTACTACTCTATAGGTACTCAAGATTAACAGGATATTGAGTGAAAACGAGCATTTCACCCCCCCTTTAAAATGTGTTTGTTTGTTTTTTGTTTGTTTTTTGACCAGACAAATAGCCTGATTAAAACAAGTAATTTGAATTCTTCAAACTATATTAGTCTACATTAAACATCAATTAATACTGGATGGTGTATTTCTGGAATCAAGTTCGCGCTGTTGAGGCTCACTCTGTTTGTTTCTTTGTGAGAGATTTACTGTAAGTGCAAATGAGCGTAACCGCACACATAAAGAAACTCAGAAGAAGCCCACTGAGGTGAAAATTCTAAAATGTTTAGTTTATTCATAACATGATATAGTTAAGTAACATACCATGACAAGTGAGCAAATTTTCTGTATTTTCTCACAATGCAAAAAAAACAAAAACATTCAAAACACCTACAGTTTGCACACATTATGTGAAGTCTAGTGCGCTCTCTCACTGCATGATTCAGTCTATTAAAATACATTCAGAATGATCACAAATTCAAGACATGGGTGCAACACCTTCATATAGTTAATCAGTTTTAATGTTATACTGATTTTTTACAACACTTCAATAAACTATAAGTTAATTAAGAGACTTAAATTTTAGATTTTGTATTTCAACAACAGAAATAATTCTAAACAAAGCCACGGTGCTGTTTTGTGTCTCTGAATTCCCTTTCACTGCGATTCCGGAAAATACACGGGTAATGTGTCCTGGCAATTGTTCCCAGGTCACTTTCACACTGCCAGTGATTTTCTAGAATATGTGCGTGCGTTCACACACAACCCGTAAAGGTCCCGTAATGACACATGATATCATGATATGACATCCAGTGTGCGAGATGAAAACACTAAGCACGTTACCTTTCACTTAAGCTGGCGAATGATCTCAGCTTCAACGTGGATTGTGAGGAGCTAACTGATTTCTGCTTCATTACAGTTTGCACATATATTTTCGTTTTGACCGTTGATCTGCCTTCAAAACAACTGGTAAAAGAGTCTAACAATAACATGGGTAATCACTACGACACACCCTTTAAAGCATTGGTTCTGGCTTTTGTTCACACAGCGCTCGTTCCAGGACTGAACCCAGCAATGTTACTAGGTCCCCAACCTGGGATCGATCCCGGAATCAATCCTGGGACATGTTTGCGTTCACACAGAAGGTGACCCGGCAATGTTCCGGCAATTTTCTGGATCCAATGTGCAGTGTGAAAGGGGCTAGCAACATGATGGTGTTTCATTCCTGAATTAATCAAACATTGGACTTACAATTGCAATAACTCACATATTAACAGTGACTTACTGCCATCTAATGGCAGTTTACATTTTACATTTAAAGTATTTTTTATTATTTAAAGGGGGGTTGAAATGCTCGTTTTCACTCAATATCCTGTTAATCTTGAGTACCTATAGAGTAGTACTGCATCCTTCATAACTCCAAAAAGTCTTTAGTTTTATTATATTCATAAGAGAAAGATAGTCTGTACCGATTTTTCCCGGAAAAACACGACCGGCTGGAGGTGTGACGTGTGGGTGGGGCTAAAGAATCACGAGCGCCAGTAGGCTTTTGCGTTGAGAGCATGTGGAAACTGTGACATTACCGTGAGGGAGAAACCATCATCCAAAACAAACCATGGCTTACAGTCAGATTCAGCCGTTTATTTATGATCCAGAATCAGATCCCGAGGCTGAAACTGAACGAGAGCAGCAGCAGCAACGACTCGCTCCGAGCGGGGCTCGAACCCGGGTCTCCGGCATGGGAGGCGAACACACTAACAAGGAGGCAAAGATATTTTAAGCAGTTTTACTCACCGCCTGTGGTTCCAACACACGATCGTGACCCTTTTTCGTTGGGATTGCATCGTCCTTAAGAAATAAACGATACGCAAATCCGTCGTCAAACTGGGCCTTGTTTGTAAAACAATCATCTTCGAAATGCAGGGAACAAACACAAACACTTGCACAACTCCGTTGATGCTCTGTAAAAATAAACTCCATCCGCTGGTCCCTTAATGCTGTTTTTTTTTGGTAATCTGTGCAGGGTTGTCTTGCCCTGGCAACCAAAAACACACTTCTTTTGTGACTTTTCGCGACGCTCTCACTCTGATCAGCCTCGTTGTACGGGAGCGCGCGCTCTTTTGGCAAAAATGTCCTTAGGACCCATATAAGGAAATTCCGCTCCATCTAACATCACACAAAGCCTCGAAAAAAACTTTCCGAAGTTTTCAGCATGGGAATCCAACACTTTAACAGTGTAAAAAAACTCAGTATGCATGAAATAGCATTTGACCCCCCCCCCCCCCCCCCCACCTAAAAAAAAAATCCAAATATCAGTATTCAATGTTTTATGTTTAATATATTAAAACATTATGTATTTGTAAAACTAGATATTTGTAAAGGAATATAAAAAAAAAAAATTTGTAGAATTAAGTATGTAAAAGTTGATAGAGCACAAATATTGCTTCATAATTGTTTGCACCACCAAAAATCTTGGTGATGCGGTGCTTTAGTGGGATAATTTGCATGGAATATTGTCTTCTGATATGAAACGTTCATCTTGGTAATAAATATTAATTACAAATATAATTTATTACAGTGATGATATTTTGTTTTCTTTTTACGTAAAACACATTAAATATTACATATGTATGTAATATAATCTGTATTTCCATTACAGGTTCAGGTCTTAACCCCTTACTAGTCACCCCGCATTTTTCAGCATGGAGACAGAAATGACATACCCAAAATAAAAAGGTTTCTGCTCATGATTCTTTCTGACTAGTTACTAGGGCTGTGAATCTTTGGGTAGGCAGCAATTCGATTTGATTCACGATTCATAGGTTTTCGATTCGATTCAAGAACGATTTAGAATGATTCGATTCGATTCACAATTTAATTCGATTCCATTATAAAGATTCGATTTTGCATTCTTTAAATGCATTCACAGGATTATTTAAATGCTTCCCCTAAATTCATTAAATGCTTAATTAAGGGGGCAAATTACAGCAACCTTTATGGTTAGAGAACCATAGGTAAAAAACAAAACAAAAAAAAACGCTAGTTTAATGATGATATGGCGTGACATGACATACGTAAAAATGTATGTAAGCCAAGATTTAAAAAAAGAGCTTTAAGAGTATTATGCATAGGCTAAAATTATGTCACACCAGGGGCATAACTTCATTTCAGAAGTGACAGAAATGTCAAATACAATCATTTTATGTATGTATTTATTATCATAATTATAATAATCTTTATTTATTTATTTATTTATTACAAGGAGTTCACTTATTTTTTTATTACTTTTAATTAGCTGTAAGAAATAAAATACACTGCTGGACCATAATCAAACATTTGTAATCTATATTTTTTTCCTAATGGCAATTTTATTGTTTTATATACTACATTTAATTAGCAATTATTTCAATTTTCTGCACAGAATAAGGTAGAAAATATACTTTATAGTTTATGTACTGTAATAAATTATCAGTCAATTAGCACTGCATCATTCATAAATTTTATTCATTCATTGTGGGTTTTTTTACGTTTCATCAGTTCATTCTGCTTTTATTCAGTTTAGCTTCAGATAAAGCCTGGCACGTCTATAAGAGTGACATCAATTCTCTTTCAGTGTGAAAATTATTTCTCAAATTCACAGAATAAAATGCTGTAGTAGCTTTTTAACTTTTCCTCTCCATCAGCGAATGATGTTTCTGAGAGAAAACGCGCCAGATGTCTGTTTGCTAAAGCAGCAAACGCTACTTTCATGCATCTGATTATCAGATAAACCTCCCACTCTTATTTCAAGATCGTTGTTAATGCTGTGGTTATTTTAACAGTTTCCTTCATACATTCGGTTCGTCAGCATTGTTAAAACACATGTATCATTCAGTGGAACAGTGTGTGTGTTTTAGACACTTACATTTCTGCTCTGTCCATGCAATAAATACGCAGCTTTTGACTGCTCAGGTAACGCCATCAGTAAGATGCAGAGAGCCATTGAAAAACTACAGAAAAGTAAAACTACTTCCCTTTATATTACTGGCCACGAGTCCTAAGGAGAGATCACACATCAGCTGCGTCAGAGACGAACGGAGCTCTCGGGCGTTAATAGTGAAGCGTGTGAAGGAGATATAAGAGGCACGATTCACAAACGCTGTTCAGGGCCTCCATTAATTCGTGCTTGTAGTAATTTAATGTGTTTATATTTTGAAAGCATTGAATCGCTATAGAAATTGCGATTCATTCGATTCTTAGTGTTTTAAATCGATTACTGTCCGAGATCGGTGATTCAAAAATCATGTTTCAAGATCGATGCATATGAATTGTCAAGGTTTGTAATCGAGAAAACGAGTGAATCGTTACACCCCTACTAGTTGCATAATCAACATATGTTCACAAAGCTGACACTTCGAAGTTTACTGTTCAACAATCAGAATTAGAGCTATATAAGCTCAAACATAAAAATAAAAATATGAAAAACATATTTTTTAAATGTATTAAAAAAAATGTTGATGTAGGATATTATTTTAGAAACATAGTGTAGCTAAAGCCACAAGTCTACCAAAGCTTCAATTGAAATTTCATAATATAATCTGTAAAACTGTGAATTTTATGAAATATTTTACCACCAGTTCAATCCCGAAAGAAGAACAGACTGGTGTGACAGAAACAGTGATGAAGGTCAAATGTGTTTGCAGTACACAAGCCACGGATGGTTAAGACAGCTGACTCCAGTGTGTGACCGTCTCTCTCTCTCTCTGTCTCTCACACACACACACACGATGAGCAAAACTCCACATCTGAACTGTCAATAACAAGTACTTAAACTGCTAACTAAACATACTTACAGTAGTTGATTCAGAAGCACCAGATTGTCGTAGCAAAGTCAGAATTACCTCCTCTCCTAGGTTCACAAAACAGTCCTCCATAAAATGCGTTGCTGCTCTGTTGTAAGTAATATTAAAGATTCCTAAATGCATCTACTTTTGGAACATGTGGGCAGCATTACGCAAACACTTAGAACATGTTAGAACAAGCCGTTTTAGGGAGGCATGGCAGAGTCTTAACTTTGATGAAGAATATCTCTTTGGATTTGAGACTTTTGTCTTTGCAACTTTAAAGATATTCTTCATGCACCAAGAGCTTGTAACACTCCAAAGAGAAAGGAAACATTTATAAAAAATAAACTATTTGGTGTGAGGTAGTTAGCAGGTCCCTCTAGTTCTGTTCGTTTTCATGTTCCCTCCCCCTCAGTTCATTTGCTGCGTTGCATTTGCACTGCTCAAAGGACAGTCTGACTGTATCCAGTGTAGACCATTGCCGCGTTTCCACTGCAGGAACTTTACCCAGGAACTAGGGACTTTGGCCTAGTTCTCTGTGTGTTTTCACCACAGGAACCAGGAACTAAATAAAGTTCCAGGTAAAATAATGCCCCTCAGAAAGTCCCTGCTGGTGAGGTAGTACTTTTTCAATGTTCCGGAACATTCAGGGGCGGGACTTAGGCGCTAAACATCCTGAATGATTGAGTTCATGCAGCATTGGCTGGGTTCATCCACCATTTATTCAGATCATTTTCAAAATATAACTGTTCTTGTGTCATGAAATGTAATTTTAAAAGTATTTCAGATGAGAATGAAGTTGTTTAAAACTCAAAATCTGTGGTTTATTTATAAAGACAGCACCTATTTAAAAATGTGTTTCGCCGATCTCGGAGACGTTAGCTCCACGCGATTAGCGGGAGCTCAGTAATCATGTATCCGCCGAGAGCAGCCTCACCTCCCCTAGACCTTCTGATGTGTGCCGCTGGCTCTGATGTCTCTTTAGTGGTTAAACATAACATATAATATGTTTTGGGTAAATCTAACAGGTTATCTTTGGTCTGTATTCAATTTATCTATTTGTTAAAATGAAAATTAAAAAAGGCAAATTTATATATTACTTTTCATTGTAATGACTGTATATACACATTTCATATAGTACATTTCTGCAACTGTTATTATGTTTAAATAAAAACGAAAGGAGGCAGTGGTATTTGATATCCCATTTTGTTTTATTGTAAATATACAGAGAGAAAAATCTTCCCGGTACTTTAAACCGCGGTGGAAACGAAGAAAGCAACAGGTCTAGGGGGAAAAAGTTCCTGGGAAAAAAAGTTCCTGGTACAAATGTTCCGGGTAATTTCGGTGGAAACGCAGCATATTTGTTGATGTGTTGCTCTGTAGGCAGTGTTTTGCTGAAAAAAAAAAAAGGCCAAAGCAGAACTGTTGTGCTTATCTAGTTAGTCAATAATTCAGTGATTGATTCATAAAGACAGTCATTTGCTTTGTTTCTGAATGAGTCAGATGTGTAAATGAATCAGTTGGATGAGTGACTGAATAATTGAAAATGTAATTTACTGACATTTTTTTCCCATTCCTGATGGGTTTTTTTTATTTTTTTTATTTCAATATTCATTTAAAAAACATTAATGCCTCTTTAAAACCCATTCTCATACCATTATTTATGTAATTCTAAATGCTGTGTAAATGCATTCATGCCACCGGTAAACAGTCTGTGTAAATATACATAAATGCCACTTCAGATGCAGCTTCTGAAAAACGATGTTAAGATCATAATGTAGCCTTAAACATTTGTGTAATAAATTCTATGCTGAATGTAAGTATTTATTTCTAAAGTTACTTTTGAAATGTCTATTTATCTAATCATTTATCTAATTATTGTTGAAATATCAAAAATAGGTATCTTCCTATTTATCAGTCTGTCTCTATTTGTAATTTTGTCATGATTTGACACAGAGCCGCAGAGTGAATCACATATCTGCTGAGCAGAAGAGGCGATTCACCATAAATGCCTGCTTCAAGACGTTGTGCAATCTTGTACCAACTCTCAGGTCTCAATCAAATGTAAATCTGAATTCATCTTACTTCACTTGATTCTTGAAATCACAACCTGATTCCTACTTGTTTTCTCTGCACAATTGTAATAAGTTTTACAATTGTGCATTGTAAATAATCAAAAGTAATTTATTTTGTTACCCACTACTGGGTTTCCAGATTAGTAATGCTGCAACACTTCAAAAAACAGTCGACTACATTGGCAAACTGCAACTAGAGAGACAACAGATGCAGGAAGAGACCAAGAGACTACGAGAGGAGATTGATGAGCTTAATACATCTATAAGGTAATGTTTATTGCAATAAAGTAGACTTTATTTTACTATATTAAAGTATTACATTTGGATAAACTGCTGCTTCATAGCCAGGCTATTTCAGTGTACAGATACCTGTGAAGGGGAGCTCAAAAAACATACATGATTTTAAACAGGTAACCTCTGTAGATGAACTGTTAAAGATGTCCATTATTTATTGCAGCTTGTGCCAGGAACAGCTTCCTGATACAGGAGTTCCCATCACACGCCATTGCTTCGACCACATGAGGGAGAAGTATGACGACTATGTGAAGAACAGAACTCTGCAGAATTGGAAATTCTGGATAGTATCCTTTATCCATATTAGATTTATTCTGTAGCCACATGGCATATGAATCAGCCAAGTTTGGGTCGTTAATAAAAATAAAATAAAAAATGTACCCAACCATGAATATTTAGTATACAGGTCCTTCTAAAAAAAATAGCATATTGTGATAAAAGTTCATTATTTTCCATAATGTAATGATAAAAATTAAACTTTCATATATTTTAGATTCATTGCACACCAACTTAAATATTTCAGGTCTTTTATTGTTTTAATACTGATGATTTTGGCATACAGCTCATGAAAACCCAAAATTCCTATCTCAAAAAATTAGCATATTTCATCCGACCAATAAAAGAAAAGTGTTTTTAATACGAAAAAAATCAACCTTCAAATAATTATGTTCAGTAATGCACTCAATACTTGGTCGGGAATCCTTTTGCAGAAATGACTGCTTCAATGCGGCGTGGCATGGAGGCAATCAGCCTGTGGCACTGCTGAGGTGTTATGGAGGCCCAGGATGCTTCGATAGCGGCCTTAAGCTCATCCAGTGTTGGGTTTTGCATCTCTCAACTTTCTCTTCACAATATCCCACAGATTCTCTATGGGGTTCAGGTCAGGAGAGTTAGCAGTCCAATTGAGCACAGTAATGCCATGGTCAGTAAACCATTTACCAGTGGTTTTGACACTGAGCAGGTGTCAGGTCGTGCTGAAAAACTAAATCTTCATCTCCATAAAGCTTTTCAGCAGATGGAAGCATGAAGTGCTCCAAAATCTCCTGATAACTAGCTGCATTGACTCTGCCCTTGATAAAACACAGTGGACCAACACCAGCAGCTGACATGGCACCCCAGACCATCACTGACTGTGGGTACTTGACACTGGACTTCAGGCATTTCACGGTGGCTCTGGATGTTTCTACTCCAGACTCAGTCCACTGCTTCCGCAGGTCCCCCAAGGTCTAGAATCGGTCCTTCTCCACAATCTTCCTCAGGGTCCGGTCACCTCTTCTCATTGTGCAGCGTTTTTTGCCACACTTTTTCCTTCCCACAGACTTCCAACTGAGGTGCCTTGATACAGCACTCTGGGAACAGCCTATTCGTTCAGAAATTTCTTTCTGTGTCTTACCCTCTCGCTTGAGGGTGTCAATGATGGCCTTCTGGACAGCAGTCAGGTCGGCAGTCTTACCCATGATTGCGGTTTTGAGTAATGAACCCGGCTGGGAGTTTTTAAAGCCTCAGGAATCTTTTGCAAGTGGTTTAGAGCTAATTAGTTGATTCAGATGATTAGGTTAATAGCTCGTTTAGAGAACCTTTTCATGATATGCTAATTTTTTGAGCTGTATGCCAAAATCATCAGTATTAAAACAATAAAAGACCTGAAATTTTTCAGTTGGTGTGCAATGAATCTAACATATATGAAAGTTTAATTTTTATCACTACATTATGGAAAATAATGAACTTTTATCACAATATGCACATTTTTTGAGAAGGACCTGTATTTATTTTAAATAAAGTTATTGTTGTTGTTTTTTTAACAATACAATAGCATTATTACTATAATTTTATGTTTTTATTGGTTTATTTTTCATAATTTATCTTTAAAAAATGATCAGTGTGTAATAATGGTACTAAAATACATTTTACAGCTGATTTTTTTTTTTATTTGTGAGGGGGACAGTCAACACATAAGTGAGTTTGCTGTGGCACCCAAAATGCTGCCCATGTTTTTTTCCATAGCAAATAGGGGCAGTTTTCAGTTGCCCAAATTAGTGTTTACACTTACACTAACTCAATTTCAGTGTGATTTTTTTTTTATGCTGTTCTTCAGCCTCCTGGGTGCCATTGGACTCCTCCACAAGCCTATTTTCTTTAATACTTTTCTCTCAGTTTAGCGTCATTATTCAGCCTCTGTTTGAGTCCTTTAATGGGACAGTGTCTACCAACAACAACACAGAGCTATGTGAAACCACCATGCAGTGGCTGGAACGATACTGTACCCTCCCGGTCCTCAGGCCTAGTAAGTGTTCCAGTTCTTTTTAATAAAATGTCAGCAACTGGAAACTTGTGTGTAAGTGTGCGTTAGGTCTTGGTGACAGCAGCCTAATATCTTGGGAGGGTAGCTGTGATGTTGATAAAAATGTGTGTATCAAAAGTGTTTACTAGGAGAGCAATATTTAAATTGCTTTGTGAATTGATTTAAGTTATTTAGTTGTGTATGTCTTATATAATATGTATGTATGTATGTATGTATGTATGTATATATATACACACACACACACACACACACACAGGTGCATCTCAATAAATGAGTATGTCCTGGAAAAGTTAATTTATCTCATTAATTCAGCTCAAATTGTGAAACTCGTGTATTAAATAAATTCAATGCACACAAACTTAAATAGTTTAAGTCTTAAGTCTTTGCTTCTTTTAATTGTGATGATTTGGGCTCGCATTTAACAAATACCCACCAATTCAACAAATCTCAACAAATAAGAATAGGGTGACATGCCAATCAGCTAATCAACTCAAAACACCTGCAAATGTTTCCTGAGCCTTCAAAATGGTCTCTTAGTTTGGTTCACTAGGCTACACAATCATGGGAAGACTGCTGATCTGACAGCTGTCCAGAAGACAAATATTCATTGTCAAAGAAGCTGGCTGTATCCAAGCATGTTAACAGAAAGAAAAATTTGAGTAAACTTCACAAGGAATGGACTGAGGCTGGGGTCAATGCATACAGATGTGTCAAGGAATTTGGCTACAGTTGTCGTATTCCTTTTGTTAAGCCACTCCTGAACAACGTCAGAGGCATCTTTCCTGGGCTAAGGAGAAGAAGAACTGGACTGTTGCCCACAGGGGCCCAAGTCATCTTTTCAGATGAGAGCAAGTTTTTTTATTTCGTTTGGAAACCAAGGTCCTAGAGACTGGAGGAAGTGTGGAGAAGCTCATAGCTCAAGTTGCTTGAAGTCCAGTATTACGTTTCCACATTCTGTCATGATTTGGGGTGCAATGTCATCTGCTGGTGTTGGTCCTTTGTGTTTTTTGAAAACCAAAGTCACTGCATCCGTTTACCAAGAAATTTTGGAGCAGCTCATGATTCTTTTGCTGACCAGCTTTTTGAAGATGCTGATTTAATTTTCCAGCAGGATTTGGCACCTTCCCACACTGCCAATAGCACCAAAAGGTGGTTAAATGACAATGGTGTTGGTGTGCTTGACCAGCCAGCAAACTCACCAGACCTGAACCCATAGAGAATCTGTGAGGTATTGTCAAGAGGAAGATGAGAAACAAGAGACCAAAAAATGCAGATGGGCTGAAGGCCACTGTCAAAGAAACCTAGGCTTCCATACTACCTCAGCAGTGCCACAAACTGATCAAGTCCATGCAAAAAAGGAGCCCCTACCAAGTATTGAATACATGTACAGTAAATGAACATACTTTCACATACTTAAGGCCAACAATTCAAACATTTTTTATTATTATTGGTCATGGAGTATTATAATTTGTTGAGATAGTAAATTGGTGGGTTTTTGTTAAATGTGAGCCAAAATCACAATTAAAAGAGCCAAAGTTGAATTACTGAAATAATGAACTTTTCCACAATGTTCTAATTTATTGAGATGTACCTGGAAATCAGCTGTCTGCTGGACCATGGTCTAAGTTCCAAAATACTATAATACAATACTGTAAACTTGTGCCAATGCTTATTAGACATACTTTTTATTATTTGAATTGAGTTTATTTAATTTTGAGTTAATGTATTTTTCATGTCATTTTTAAATGGAACATAAAATGTAAAAGTCTTTAAGAGCATGTTAATTTTTATGTTGCTGGTCGTGGCTAAGTTAACCTTTAAAGAAATGAGAAAGTCGAAAAATTCCTAATAAAATATGCAATGTGTTACTTATAATTCAAATAATACAGTACTATTTAATATTTTACATTTAAAAAATTGTCACTAATTTGAATGGAACACCAAATCTCTCTCTGTTTCTGTGTCTGTGTTTGTTTGTTTCTGTGTCCTCCAGTGGTACTCAGGACGTTACGACAGCTCTGTACCAGCACCTCCATCTTGACTGATCCCTCTCTTTTGCCTGAGGAAGCTAAAAAGGCTGCTCTCAACCCCAAAAAACATTCCTCAGGATCATAGTTTTAAGTCAGTGTGATTTGAGTCTTCAAGGACCCTTTAAAGCAACACTGTGGTGGAGTATTTGCTATGTTGAGAACACTGAACTCGTTTAACTTCACTCAAACAAGTGGAAATGCAATCTCTCTTGTTTACATGCAGTCTCTAGAGAGCCATACAGCTGGCATGTCTTTGTGTTTTTTAGACTTCATTAGACGTGTGGATTTTACTGCTCTGTGTTTTTTCGTGTATTTGGGTGTCTTCCATATCAGTGCTCTTATTTTGAATATTTAGTGGAGCCTCACCCTCAGTTCATCCAGAAACTACAGCAACAGTTAATAAATACCAGGATCAAGACTGTTTTTTTAAGTGCATGGACAAAAAGTATGAGTAAAAATTACAAATTGAACTACAGACAGAAATTCTTATAAGTTTTTTATCGTAAGATTTATTGTTGTGCCTTAATTTAAGTAGAGCTATAGAAGAAAAGTTTGAGTTATAGAAGAATGAAGCCCGGTGAGTTTTATACTGTATAGTTTTTCTTTGTTGCCATCGTTTGTTTTTGTTTTTTGCACGCTATAGGCTATTATTTTAGGCATATTATGATCAAAACAAAACTTTTAATATTTAATAGGCCTTACAATAGCATTTTATTTTTTCCATTGGCGAATGTCTTTGTCAGCCACCTGAGTATTACAGTTCACCTTAAATGGCCACAGGTCTAAATTGTAAGGACAAGTCTATTGTTACAAATGAAAAAAATGAAAAAAACTATTCACAGTGTACTCTGAATGTTGATTTGCTCTGTTTTGTTTCTGCAAAAACTGAATGAACCTTTCCAACGGTGGGCTGTTCCCAGTAATAAATGATTTTGCATTCATTTATATGCGAAGCGTTTGACTAAATGTTGTTTGTAGAGAAGCTGGATGTTTTCACTAATCTTCGTGAGCAAAGCAGGTCAATATAGAATTCTCCTGAGATAAGCTTTTAATTTTACAGAGTGAAACCAAAAAAATTGTGATTGATTAAATTAGTTCTGTTTGAAAATCTTGAACACACTAAGATTTTGAACACACTATGAAGGATTAAAAAAAATTTTTTTTTGATAAAGTACACAAACTGTTCAAACCATTTTCTTGCCTTACCCCAACTAATTGCTGGTCCTATAGAGGGCGCAACAGGATAAGAAATATTTGAAGGACTTCCACATTTACGCTCCGTTTCCTAACAGTAAAAATTACAAATAAATGTGTACTCTGAAAGCTTACTGAGTGATCCATTGACTCATTCATTCAAAATGGCTGATTCGTTTAGAAACGAAGCTAATGATTGGCCCTGTCCCAAATGGCGCACTTCATGTGGACTTTCGGTCTCGTGGACTTATATTGCGCGTGCTCGCCGAGTCTACGAGTCCGTAGGCCATCCCATTCAGCATTTTAATGCTCTGAAGTGTGCTCAGCAGTGCCCCCTTTGTACCCTTGAAGCGTTTTTTCACGAAGCCCGCATAGATGCAGGCTCCGCACACTTTAACTACCCAGGAATCCTTGCGAAATGCCATTCATACAACGTATGGGAGGAGATTTCGCTCAAGAGCAATTGATGACATAGCTGAGAAGAAAATATTTAAGTGTAGGTATTATTACGGTTTGTGGTTGATATCTCAAACATAATAATAGCGTGTTGAATAATACGATCACATTATGATTCATTAAATAAATAGTGAGCAAAAATTATTTCTTTGCATGGCAAGCCATTTCGCAAATAAATGGTAAAAACAACAACAACAACATCAACATCAACAATAGGCAGCATATTCCCCGAACCTTCAGCTCCTGTCAAAAACAAAAAAACAGACCGTTATTTCCGGCGTGATGATCAAGGCTGTCCCAAAAGTACCTCTCAATGCACCCTCATGGACTCGCGCCAAGGGCCCTATAGGTCTGCACTTCATAACGTCACCAAAGTGTGGACTCTTGAGGAAGTCCACAAGTCCGGAGTGTGCCATTCGGGACAAGGCGATTGTCTTTATGAATGGGCCACTGAATCATTGACTCAAATGATTTGTTTAAAAATGGATTCATTCAGTAACAAATTATGAGCTCATTCATAACTGTCAATGGGCACAGTGCTGCTCAGAGACGCAAAATTGGTCTTACTTTGGATTTGTTCAAAACAGACAGCATTGTGACTAATATAACGCACTTAATACTAGCATCTTGTTTGTTTAGCTGTTGTGTAAAATCAATTCATTTGTGATCGTGCTGACATTTGGGAAAGAGACACTCTTCTTATACTTAGACTTTACTAACATGACATAAATATTAAAGGTCCCGTTCTTCATGATCCCATGTTTCAAACTTCAGTTAGTGTGTAATGTTGTTGTTAGAGTATAAATAATATATGGAAAATTCTAAAGCTCAAAGTTCAATGCTAAGCGAGATATTTTATTTAACATAATTCACTTCATCAAACGACCAGTCTGGACTACATCCCTCTACTTCCTGCAGTAATGACGTGACTAGAACCATTTTTTGACTAACCTCCGCCCACAGGAATATAAAAAGGGGGCATGGTCTTGTTGCGCTCCAACGGAGAAGCGGAAGAGGTGCGTTTGTGTTTGTCGCCATGTCGTCGAAATGCTGTTATTTTCATCTCAGACTCCAATCACCTTTGTTTGGCCTTCCCAGGGACGCTGTACTTAGAGATGTCAAGAATCAATGGTTGCATTACAGACCGGTATCCCTTCTTCCATTCATTGCAAAGACACTTGTGGGAGCTGTGTTCAACCAGCTTTCTATGTTCCTTGTACAGAAAAACCTCCTGGACAGCAACCAGTCTGGCTTCAAAAGTGGCCACTCAACTGAGACTGCTCTGCTCTCGGTTACTGAAGCCCTGCGACTAGCAAGAGCAGCTTCAAAATCCTTGGTACTCATCTTACTGGACCTGTCTGCTGCTTAGGACACTGTTAATCACCAGATTCTCCTGTCCACCCTCAGAAAGATGGGCATCTCTGGAACTGCACTCCTGTGGGTTAAGTCCTACCTCTCTTGACAGATCCTTCAGTGTGTCTTGGAGGGGTGATGTTTCAAAATCACACCACCTTGCTACTGGGGTTTCTCAAGGCTCAGTACTTGGACCACTTCTCTTCTCCATCTACATGACATCATTAGGATCTGTCATTCAGAAGCATGGCTCTTCTTATCACTGCTACGCTGATAACACCCAACTCTACTTCTCATTCCAGCCAGATGATCCGACGGTAGCTGCTCGCATTTCAGCCTGTCTGAGTGACATTTCTAGCTGGATGAATGACCATCACCTTCAGCTTAACCTTACAAAGACAGAACTCCTGATGATTCCAGCTAACCCATTGCTTCATCACAACTTCTCTATACATCTGGGCTCATCAACCATTACTCCTTCGAGGACAACCAGAAACCTAGGAGTTGTAATGGATCATAAGTTAAGCTTCACAGACCACATTGCTACAACGACCCGGTCCTGCAGGTTTCCTTTTGCCAAGAAAATTAGGAAGATTAGACTCTTCCAGTCAGAGCAAGCCACCCAACTTCTTTTCCAGGCTCTTGTTCTCTCCAGACTGGACTATTGTAATGCTCTTCAAGCCTCTGCAATTGATCCAGAATGCAGCAGCGAGGGTTGTCTTCAATGAGCCAAAAAAAAGGTCATGTTACTCCTCTCCTCATCAGGTTACACTGGCTACCAGTAGCAGCTCGCATCAAATTCAAGGTACTGATGCTTGCCTACAAGACGACCACTGTCACGGCACCAACATACCTAAACTCACTGGTTAAATCTTATGTGCCCTCCAGAAGTTTGCACTCTGCAAGTGAACGACGCCTTGTGGTGCCATCCCAAAGAAGTTCAAAATCACTCTCAAGGACCTTTTCCAGGACTGTGCCCAGCTGGTGGAATGACCTCCAAATCTCAATTCGTACAGCTGAGTCTTTACTCATTTTCAAAAAACATCCAAAGACTCAACTTTTTCGCCTGCACTTTACCTACTAATACCAGCACTTTTTTCCTTTTCTTGTCTTTTAATTTATAAAAAAGGAAAAAAAGATTTATACAGCGGTGTTAAACTAAGCTTTATGGTGACTGATGTTGCCCAGTCTAACAAAAAAGGTTGATGTTCTCTTACTCAGAAACTGTGCCATTTCACATCTAAAATCATTTAGCTCACAATCATCTGAAATGTCAAAAAAACAAAACAAAAAAAAATGTTTTTGGCCAAAAGGGCGTGTGAAAAAGTATGAATAATGATGTTGTATGAAGTGAAAGAGAGTGTCTGACGAGACACTGAGGCAAATTAATTATTTTGCCAAAACAGCTGTAGGCAACTTTTAATATAGTGGCCCACAGGGCAAATTATGCCAAGTGAAATAATGATCATGGATTAATTTGGTTAAGTTTCCTGGCCAGTACCTAGGTCATTGTTGTCGCAAAAAAGAAAAGCAGTGCCATACTTGCGCAGTGTAGAGAAGGCAGAGCAAAGCAATCTTGCTGTCCACCCTACTTCTTACTTTCTTTTCAGCATATCATGATGGAGTTGATTTTATGTCAAAAGGATAAAACACTGTCTTTCTGATTGTTAACATAAAGAAAGTGGATTGAGTGTTTTCCAGGTCAAAAGGCCTATGCTACTGAGCAATGTAGGCCTAGGAATTTATCCAGTGATATATAGTAGAACTCTGTTTATAAATCAAAGTGACAGCAGTTCTATAAATGGCAAGGAATGGTTTGCTCCACCAATAAGAACCACTTCCATCAACTCCACAAAGCATGAAATAAAGAGGAATAAAGGGAGTGCTAGTAACAACCCTCACTTGCCAACAGGAGAAAGACCATTTGAACGACTCGCAAAGAGTACCCCTGGTGAAAATGGAATGAGTGATGGATCAGATTATGAGATGATCAAAATACTTGGGAGCAGATGTGGGCTAACAAATGGAAAAGAGGAAGTGGAAAGAGAAGGAAACAGACAAGCAGACAAATGAGGAGAAAGTGACGAGGAGAGACCAGTGACGCAAGATGAAGTGCAAAATGATTTAAATGCAAAAAGAGATAAGCAAGGATGATTGTAATTGAAATGGTTGAAAAATCATAAAGACAACCACTAGTAATAAGATCACTTTTGACCAACAGGTGGCGCAGTAATCAAATCATTTTGGTGTGTTCTGTGTGAGACATTAAAAAGTTATTAGCATTTGTATAAGTGTAATTATTCATAGTTAATGAATGGTTCATTACTCTTGACCAGTAGGTGGCGCTGTTACCAAATTTATGTGGCTTGGTCAGTGTGAGGTGCCGATGACACATACAAAGTTTGGTGCAAATATGTCAAAGCGTTGCTGAGATACAGCCTCAAATGCATTTTGGCACCCATCCAGCATATTCGTTGATGCGCTAAATGAGAACCATTTCGTATATCAACATGAAATCCATAACTTTTTGTCAGCATGGTCTGAAGATGATCCATGTCAAATTTGGTGCAAATCGGACTAACGGTCTAGGAAGAGTTCGAAAAAGTAGGTTTTTAATATTAATCAAAATGGTGGACAGGAAGTATGGACAATTGTCGCATAACTAGTATCGGTGCTCTCGGCATGACCCACAGAATATACGGAGACCATTTTCATTTCAATAGTCTAATTTATTCAAAAGTTATAAGCATTTTTGTGATATTTCATTCTAACTTTTGACCACAAGGTGGCGCGGCCACCACACTTTTTGTGTACCTTCAGGGCATGGAGCCGAATATTTTTAGGGGTTCAAGCACGCAGTGCTGAAACCCTATTGTAATTGTTAGGATTTTTATTATTATTATTATTCTTATGTTGGCTTGGCAACAAGCCAACATACTGTTATGCTATTTAAACTTCTTTTTCTTATTATTATTTTTTCTGACAGAAATTCTGAACGCTACTCCTCCTAGGGCTTTAAAGCCACAAGCCCCAAACTTGGCAGAAACCTGCGGGATAGAGCGGTGGTGTGTGCTATATCTTTTCAGACTGATCAGACTTAAAGTTGTTTTTTTATTAATTTTTAAATGTCAAAATACATTACCCATAGACTTACATTATCTGAGAAAAATTGCGCCCCTAGTTGCAATACCCGAGATTAAAGGGAGGAGTCGGGTTTCGTTTCACTTTTAAACCGGTTAAAAATACCAAGTAAATAATACAATTTCCCTCAAACTGACAAGCTAAACCAACATATCTGATTATTACAAGGGTCAGGGCTCATTAATAATTGATTTCTCTGCAGAGAGCAGTCAGAAAGATGAGAGAAGAATCACTGCTGCTCAGCTCAGGCTGTCTCCACGGAGCTCACAACGAGCGAATTCATTCTTATTTAAGACCTTTTAAAACGGCGATTGCACGCAATCCACACGTTAGAACACACCAAGAGCTAAATTCAGATGTTTCTGAACTGTTTAAAGTAATAAAATGATATATTCGCGGCAGCGCAACTGCCCGCGAGCTCGCGATGTATTTCTCTGAACACTTGAAGAGAATTTACAGCCTGTCACATTAAAACACTGCAGCGAAACGGCACAAAACAATTAGAAGAATATATTATACACATGAAAATGAGTGTTTATATGTGCTTGTGAGATTTTATCTGTCAGGCTGAACCTCACATCAATTGCTATCCATCGTCACAACATGGTAAAGTCATTTATATATATATTTTTAAGAGCTTCTTAAAATAAATATTCCTGCGAATGCACACAATCCACCCATTAGAACACACTAAGAGAAAAATCCAGGGGTTTTTGAGCCGTGTATGTGTGCAAAATGCAATATTTGACATCGCGAAGGGAAAAAAAAGTCACATGACAGCCGGGGCGAGATCAGACAAATAAATAGGCTACACATTTCATTCACTCTGACAAGCTAAATCAACATATGTTATTATTACCGGGTCAGATATCTCATTAATAAATGGTGTCTCTGACCAAAGAACAGAGAGAAAGACGAGAGAGAAATGAGCACTTCATCAGCATTTTTTAAGAGCTTCCAAAAATAATAATCCACCCATTAGAACACAACAAGAGCAGAATTCAGGTGTTTTTGAGATGTTTATGTGTGCAGAATGAAAAATAATTTAACAGCGTGATACAGCTTATGAATACTGGAAGGAAAAAAGTCACGACAGCCTTTTAACTCTGGAGTCGATTAACGCATATACGCGTTTTGAGGCATTTTCTCCTGATAACCCTGACAATTACTTAAATTACATTTTCAGTTTTAATCGTACAGATAAGAGCAATACATCAATCGAATCTGTAAAGGGTCTACTTTCTTTTGGATACAAACATAATAACAACAAAACTTTGTGCACTTATAAAATAAAGATAACAAACAAGGTGTGCTGTCTTCAACCTTGTCTGCGCTGATCTTCATTTACAAACACGTCATTAAAATGAACTGTAACTCCATGAATATTCAACGAAGAGACATGAGAGATATATCTATAGAAAGCTTGATATGTCTACTTTTAAACTAAACAAGTGCTGTCGAACAAATATTCTGTGATAAAGTACGCGATGTCCTTTTTTGACGTCTCCCTTCATTTTATCTAATGTGTATGGAAGGCCAAGAGCGTCAAATACACGTGAATTTTAACGTGTCAACAAGACGTTAAATACGTGTATTTCACGTGTAGACAACACTTATTTAAAGCGTTAAATACGTGTTGTTTACTCGTGGAAAATCAGCGTGTATTTAACGTGTAACGTTTTAAATACACGTTAAATACACGTGAAATACACCTGAAGTACTTTGAACAGGTCAGTGTCATTGGCTGCTGAGAACTTGGGTCAAACCACTTCTGTGAGCTTAGAGGGGTGTACCATTCATAGACCATTTAACATGCTATAAATCAGCTTATTCAGCCTTATTATTTAGTCTTTTTTGTTTCTGTTTTGTATAGCCTATAGAAATAATATATTTAAGTTTCAGTTTTATGAAATATTTATTTTAAATATTAATAAAAATTTTGTGGTGATAGTATGACGTTTATAAAAGTTACAGTATTTTGTAATGAAACAGAACTTTTTGTTTAGCTCTTGACTCACCGAAGTATACTATATATAGTGTCCCTTCTTTAATTTTTCAGTAGTGTGATAACTTAAAATATGTTTTCAGTACTATTAAAATAAGATTAAATTGAATGGTATTTAGGAGATTATGGTTTTTGCATGACTTATTTCGCATTCAGCTAGACAACCCTGTCGTAGCTGTTATCATAGCCTAGGCTTTTTATTAAAAAAGAAAACAGCAAGGGACCATGGAAAAAGACTGTTGCAGGTGTATTTTTTATGGTATTATTATTTTTTATTTTTTGCTACGGGGCAACTCAAGAATGTTGGGCACACAAATACTGTGGCTCTTTTGCCCCATGGCCAAGATGGCCAAGCCAACATCAAAGTTAGTTCACTAACTTTTAATTCTAGTTATTATTATTATTCTTCTGCCCTAGAACTGAACGTGCAGCCCAAACCGTAAGGCCTAGAGAGCTGAAATTTGGACAGATCGTAGAGCTCAATTTGGGGAGAACTTATCAAAGTCTCAGCCCAATCGGCCTAACGGGGGTGCTACAGCGTAAAAAACAAAAGTTTTGGACATTTTTGGCCGTAAATCGTATACCGTTAGCCGTAGACTCAAAAACATGGCATTGTTGCAATCCTTGGGTTAGCCCGAACAAAAGTGTATGGCGCCTTTTTGGGGTCTACGACGCACCGTTTTCTCGCAAAATTGAGCTATATCCGAAACCTACTTTTGCGAACTAGTCCTAGGATTTTCAACCAATCAGAACCAAACCACTTCATAAATATTCCCTGGACACTCAATATCAATAATTATCAAAAAAAAGTTGAAATTTCAATTCATACGCGAAACAGTACACCAAAAAGCTTCTATGCTAACGTTAGCCAAATGCTATTTTAACTATAACTCTTGAACGGAATGAGATATCTTCACCAAACTCGGTACACATATGTATGAGCTCAATCTTTGGTCAAATCAAAAAAATTGCGCATCTCTGCCACTTGGGGGCACTATAAGATAGAAAAAACACATAAATGGCTATAACTAGGCAACCGTTGGCTCGATCGACTTGAAAATTGGTATGCAATGTCTTGGTCTGAAGGGGCACAAGTACCTATGAGGACATTTGCATATCTCAAAAAAACATGGCCGCCATTGGCCAAACAATTTTAAGCACCTATTTGAAAGGGTTAACGGATGTTGATCGGAACGAAACTCGCTGGGTACGTTCGACTCATGAACCTTAAGGTCTGTAAGAATTTTGAAAGAAATCGGCCACTAGTTGGCGCTAACGAGTTTTATGGCTCTGTAATCACGTGGTGTTTCACATATCAACACAATATGCATATCTCCTCATAATGCACAACTTTGCCTCAAGAACCATTGCTGTCAATCAAATCGTTCAATTGTTATTCACAAATATGTTAAAAACCTACTTTTGCGAACTAGTCCTAGGTTTTTTGTCCGATCGGAACCAAACCACTGCAGTGATATTCTGTGGACTCTGTAGACCAATAATTATTAAAAAAATGTTGAATTTTGTCCTTTGGTTAGCTGTAAAGGGGTAATATAGAAAAAGGGGTGTGGCCAAACATACCCCAAAGCCTATTAAACCTAAACGAAAACTCAGTGAAATCATGTAACAGGTGACTCTTAACAAGCATGCAAAGTTTCATGGAGATCAGACCATAGGTGGCGCTATAACAGTAGAAAACACAAGATTTATATGGTAAATGGCCTCAAATTGTTTGAAAATGTTCATATATTCACTCAAAAACACTAGATCTTCATATCATATGATAAATCTCCTCATTCTGAACAACTTTGCCTTTGGGACCAATGTTGTCAATAAAGCTGTTAATTAAATATTCAAGATTATTTAAAAAAGTTACTTTGGCATACTTGTGATACGGTTTAAGATGAAAATCAATAAAACCACTGAAGTACAATTCTCTAGACTCTGAAGGTCAATAATTATCAAAAACATGTTGAACAATTGCATTTGGGCAACTATAAACCAATAATTTTATAATATGTTATTTGCATAGTGTACACAAAGGCCTATTAATACAAACAGAAAGCCCACAAATTATCAAAACTGTGTAAAATAATGCATAATTTCATTCTAAACAAGCATGCAAAATTTAAGAGAGATTGGGCAAAAAAAATAACAACACTATAACAGTTATGTTTAAAACCAGGGTTGTTTGAGTAAATGCAATTTATAACCACTAGATGGCAGCGGAAGACCACTAATGGGCTCATTCAGCTAAGTTGAACAGCACTGTTTTCATGAATTCTTGCCAAAACATTAATAAATTAACTGTTATAACATTTTAAATCTTACTGAATCAATGTTTTCCATTTTGTTCATACAGATGTATCAGTTTTTACAATTTTGCCACATTATGATTACAGTTTAACCTGAAAATGACATCTAAACTCTAAAAAAGAGAAGACTTGCAATAAGTTTATTGTCACCTATCACTTATTTCAAATACCTATATCTGCAACAAAATGTGTGTCCATGTATATGTGTGTCTTTGTGTGTGTGTGTGTGTGTGTGTGCATATGCTTATAGAGTATACATATATTAGTCTAATCATTTGCTGTCAGTGTGTGTGTCTGTCTGTTAGCCTGTTCTCCATTTTGGATGTGTTTAAATGTCATCCAAACATCCAGGTTGGCTCTGACCACCTCAGAGGCCTTAATGTGCTTGAACCCCGGTAAAATGCTGCTTGCAGCTTTAATTGTAATTATTTTCATAACGATACGATGCTGCATTCAAAAAAATACAGCATTTAAAAACAATTCAAAATGGCCGATGCCTAAAATGGCTGACATGGGAAATTTGCATATCATACGACTCGACATGACTCACTGTATCTAAAGAGACCAGTTTTGTGATTTTTGGCCAAACCATTCAGAAGATATAAGCCAAAATATGCATTTTTCATATCTCCTGACAACTAGGTGGTGTTACGTCGAAACACTGCAGGTAGTCTCAGGTCATGGTTATTATAACACACACCAAGTTTGGTCTCAATATGCCAAACCGTTGCCGAGATATAGCCTCACATGCATTTTTGCGTGCTTTTCGTCAAATTTGTTAACGTGTCATCCGAGAACAGAATTCCATAACTTTTAGCCAGCATGGTCTGAAGATTATCTGATCCAATTTTCGTGAAAATCGGACTAACCGTCTAGGACGAATTCGAAAAAATTGAAAATAGCGAAAAAACTAAACCTTGCGACTTCAATGGGCTACCATAGACTTTCGGCGGAAGAGGAGGAATAATAATAAGAAGAAGATATCTAACGGATACAATAGGTGCCCACGCACCTTCGGTGCTTGGCCCCTAATAAACAGTTAAACAGTTTGCACTACATGCCAGTGTGTTCATAGTTAAGATAATAAATTAAATACACTGTTAAGTGTGGTATCCTTACTGCAATAGTTTATGTTGAAGTGTAATTCATATAATGGCCACAAGAGACTGTTATTATATATGGGCTGTTTTTTTTGGGGGGGGGGGGGGGGGGGGTTGAGGTTACTCTTCTGAGTGAGTGCTAAAAACTGAACATTCTGCAAACACTCTTTGAGATTAAAAAGATCAGTCTTTTGGGGATACATATCTTTTTTGTTTAATTGGCACAACACAATTTTTTTTTTGGTGATGAGGCTCAGTAGATGTTGTAGTTGATAGAAGATTGATTTGAAGTGGAACTTCCGACGGATGTCTTTCTAAACTTGAGGTGAGGGGAAAACATATGGCAAATGGCAACTATAGGAACTTTGTCAGCTTTTAATGGAAATAATCAATCCTGGGAGGAATATTGTGTGATTCTCAAGCAGTTTTTTGAGGCAAATGGAATAGATGATGGGGACATATAGAGAGCCATTCTGATTTGCATGGTACTCCATTTTACAGCTTCATGCACAATCTCTTTAATCCTGAAAAACTGAAAGAAAAATCATATCAGCAAGTTGTGTTTATCTCGAAGAATCACTTTAACCCACGACCAATTGAAAGTTCAAAAAGGTAAAAATTTGACTTTCACACTTGTAAGCTGGAAGAGTCTATAACCAAATATGTTGCAGAGCTGTGAAAACTGCCACAAAATTGCAATTTTGGAGCCATGCTAGAGCAGATGTTGAGAAATTGGATTGTGTGTGGCATAAATGACAACATAATTCAAAGACATCTGCTGGCTGAAGCAAATCTAACATTTGACAATGCACTGACAAATGGCTCTGTCTGTTGAAGCAGCAAATAAAAATATTCAAGATTTGCAAAAACCCTTCTCTGCTGTGTGTCACTAAGTGAAAAGCTCCCTCACATACTTTGGGTTGCCTCACATACCAGCTTGGTAGTATGAACTGTTCAGAGATACAAATAGAAACCCTATACAGTCAAACTGAATGTCAATGGACAAAATGTGAATTTTGAATTAGATATAGGTTTTGGCCTGACCGTTATGAACAAAGCCTGCTTCAAAGCTACATGGAAAGATCCACTGAACCCTGAGTTGAAACCTGTACAGATAACGCTGAAAACCTATACAGGTAAGCCCATTAAGTTAAAAGGACCTGCTTACTTGGATGTCATGTATCACCAACAGAGAAAAAAGCTTCCTCTCATCATGGTTAAGCAAGAAGGACCTAATTTGTTGGGCAGAGGCTTGCTGGAACAGATAACACTGTGTTGGGGAGAAATCCGAAATGTGATAATAAAAGAATATAAGGTTACCCTCAAAGTCAAATTGCAAGAAATAATGCATCATAGTGAGGAAGTTTTTAAAAAGGAATTTAGAAATTACAAACTCTCAAGGAAATGAGAGCGATGATACATTAACCCAGGTTCGGTGCCAAAATTCTATCATCCCAGATCTGTACCTTTTGCTATGCAGTCTAAGGTTGATGCGGAATGAAAACATCATTACTCCTGTGAAGTCCTCAGAGTGGGCAGCACTGGTCGTACCCATCCTCAAACCTGATGGTTCCATTAGACAATGCAGAGATTATAAGCTCACTATAAACCAGGCATTGCCTTTGGAACAATATCCCATTCCATGTGTGGAAGACCTTTTCGCAACCTTGTCTGGGGGCTCATCATTTTCAAAGCTGGATATGAGTCATGCCTACCAGAAGATCGTAATGGATGAAAATCCCAAGCAATATCTCACCATTAACGCCCACAAGGGCATGTTAACCTACAGTACAATCTTCTTCCATTTGGAGTGGGTCGGCGCCCATGATAGGAATATCTCACAATTAACACCCACAAGGGCATGTTCACCTACAATCTTCTTCCTTTTGAAGTGGCTTGATATTTCAAAGAACCATAGAAGGGTTGCTGCAAGGATTAACCATGTTGCATTCTATCTTGATGACATACTGGTCACTGGAGTAACTGAAGAAGAGCATTTGAAAAAAAAAACCTTTACGCTGTGCTCACTCCACTTCAAGATGCTGGGTTGTGCTTAAAAAGGGAAAAATGTGAATTTGAAAAAAAGAAGTGTGTTATTTAGGTCATCTAGCTGATACCAAGGGGTTACACCCATTGAAAGACAAGCTGCAAGCCTTGACGGAAGCTCCGTGCAGAGTATATTAGTGGATTGGAGCATCAACAATCTCCCCTCTGCGTTCTGAGCATTTAAAAATCACTCTGTTCCGGGTTCACCATTTCCCACTCCTAACTTTTTTCCTACCTCATGACATGGTTTTCGGCATTAAAAGGTATAATTGCTGCATTTTTGCTGTTCAAATTTAGCTTAGGATGAAATTAACAGTAGGCTAAATTTTCTTCAGTTATTTTACCTATGAATTGATGCTTTTCTTACAGATTTCTGCTCATTTGAAATTGGATACAGAAGAATTAGCAATGTATTTGGCTACATTTGTTTGAATGCATTATTGAGAGAGCGACTGAGTGTAAATAAGTGTTGAAGGATACTTGTTTAAACCATGATTTCAGCTGAAAATATCTTAGAAGGAACAAACTAATTCCTTGAGAACTGTAACTTTCCCGCTCATGTCCATTGCCATCATCATAACATTCACATTCTTTCTGATTTAAGTGATCCTTCTTTAGTTAAATATGCTAGTTAAATATGTTAAACACGTGAATTCTTGCTATATATGCAGTTATATTACTGGTCGTTGGCATGAACTGCACTCGTGATGTGGTGGAGCGAACTAGGAGTGAGTGAAACCACAACGCTCCGACTTTTGAAAAATCTGCTCCTTGCTCCAGTCAAAATCACACTGCTCCGCTCACATACTCTGGCTCCATGTCCCACTAATGTCACTGAATTGAAAGCCTACTTAGTGTTGTTGAATTACTACAACAATTTTCTTACCTAATTTGTCCAGTATCCTAGCTTTCCTCCACATGCTGTTAAGAAAAGATACTAAATGGACCTGGGGTGAGTCACAAACCTCCTACAGTAACTCCTACAGTCCACAGATGTGTTGGTACACTATTATTCAGAACAAGACCTAATTCTTTCATGTGATGCTGATCTTATGGTGTGGGAGCTATGCTTTCTCATCAAATGGAGGATAATACTGAGAAACCATTAGGTTTCACATCCTGTACATTGACACCTGCCAAGCGACAATTTTCTCAGTTGGATAAAGAAGCTTTAGCTATCATTTTTGGAGTTAAAAAATTCTGCAAGTATTTATTTGGTCGCAAATTTACTATTTGTACAGACCATATACCCCTGATTTACCTTTTCACAGAAAATAAATCCAGATGTATTCCCCTCGAGTGCAAAGATGGGCTCTGCTGATGAGTGCCTACTGTATGAATACACAATGGAGTACAAGTCCAAAGCCAGCCATGCAAATGCTTAAGCAGTCTACTCCTTCCAGAAGTGGAACAAGATAAGTTAAGAAAAAGTTTTGATTTTGGACATCCTGGAGTTTGAGCTAATCAGTGCCACACAACTTAAAAGTTGGAAAAACAAAGATGTGCTACTTTTTCAAGTTCACAATGTGCTGAGGCAATGGCCAAATCAAGTGGATTCACAATTCAACAACTAACATAAAAGAAAACTGGAATTAAGTTTGCACGATGGATGTATGCTCTGGTGAGCCAGAGTAAGTGTGCCCAGTCAGGGTCAGGCAATACTTCTTAAACTTTTACACCACTCAAACGCAGAGATGGCAAAGATGAAAGGATTGGCTTGTTCCTATTTTAGGAGGCCTGTGATGGATAAGGTGGATGAGAAGGAGTCCCAACTTTGTGAATAATGTATGAAGCACAGTAAAATGTCTCCTTTAGTGCCACTGCATCCCTGGGAATGGTAATCTGTATTCACATATATTACATGGACCCTTTCATGGGAAAGATGTTTTTGGTGGCTGTAGATGCACATTCTAAGTAGATGGACATTTATCCTATGAACTCATCAACATCCATTGAGACCATTGAGAAACTTAATCAGAGTTTCAGCATTTTACCTCAGATCTTGGTTCTGAAAATGGCTCCTGATTCACAAGCACATAATTTGAAAATTTCATGAAAAACAATGGGATTTGTCATGTGAGATCTGCACCATTCCACCCTTCTTCTAATGGATTAGTAGAGCGAGTTGTCCAAATGTTTAAAGAAGGCCTGAGCAAGGTGGGACACCTTGGAAACTAGGTTATCCTGTTCTTGTTTAACTATTGGATCATCCCACATGCTACAACAGGTATGTTACCTGCTGAGATGCTTAAGTCAAGGAAGCTGAGATCTACTTTCCTTCTCTTGCCAGACATTAAAACCAAGGTGCAACAAAATAAACATGAGACATGACAAAAATGTGAAGTTGAGAGTTTTCATAACAGGAGATGACATGTTATTGCGTGATTACAGTTATGGTCCCAGGTGAATACGTGCTGTCATTGTGAATTCCTCGGGTCCAGTTTTCTATAAGATAGCTGTTGGAAGCAGATAAATCCTGAAGCAGCATGTTGATCAAATCCGAATTCAACATACAGAAAACTTTCAGGACCCAGTTAACAATGCCCTCTGACGAAAGCCACCTGAGATTCCCTGTTTTACTGAAATGGAGACATTACCAGAATTAGCCATTCCAAGCCAGGACACAACAAAAGTGGTAGCTATAAAAAGCTATACTCGCCTGAAAAGTTAGAGACACCAGATGTTTCAGAGTTGCATCGATCTTCACGGGAGAGACACCCCCCTATTTGTCTCCAGGACTATGTTCAGTAGCTGAGAACAAGTTATCAGAATTATTGTGAGAAAGTATGCATTGTCTGTTTTGATCTCAGTTGTGTGGTGTCCTGTTATTCACTATAATTCTGACTGAGACCACTAGGGGGAAGTAGCATTTAAGAAGGAGATACTGGGAGGAGTAAAAGAAGAGAGATGAGCCCAGGAAGTGGTTTGTTAAATTAGTGAGAAATAAATAAAAACATGTAACCCATTAACTTGTTGCACCTGGCTTCGTTTGATAACGAGAATACAACAAATTGGCGACGAGACGACCCACTATTGCTGCAAAGATGGCATTGTCTGCACCATTTCCGAACTTATTCTTACCTGCTCCGGGTTATCCCCCGATTCCTTTCAAGACATGGGAGCGGCGGATGTTCCAGAATTATCTGCTAGTGATCGATCTTGACAGACAGGAATGGTCGGAAACCAGGAAAAGAGCCCTTCTGTTACATTGCCTGGGCACGGAGGGGCAGAGAATATTCTACACGTTACCAGAAACTGGCGATACAATAGACACTGCTATTACTGCTTTACATGCTCACTTCACACCCAAGTTGAACGTGGTTATGGAGAGACACACATTCCGGAAAAGAACTCAACAGGCTGGTGAGTCTATAATCCATTATGTTGCTGCACTGAGAGAACTTTCGTCTACGTGTGAGTTTACAAATGCAGACGATATGATTCGCGACCAGCTGGTGGAAAGCGTCACTAATCCGTGTATCCGAGAGAGACTTTTGCTGCATGATAAGTTAACATTAGCGGATGCTGTAACAATCACACAACAAGTCGAATCTGCTGGAGAGCATGCTAAAGCAATATCAAATACACAGAACTTCTCGTACAGACTGTGAATGTGCAAAGAAACGCAAAAGTACAAGGATGCGGCACTGGGGGATCTAAAAATAGAACGGCTGGCGTGCGCTCAAATGCCTCATTCACATCGCCTCGGATGGTTACTTCATGTAACTGCTTTCGCTGTGGATCAGATAAACATCTTGCAAATGCAGTAGAATGTCCAGCAGCCAAGGTAATCTGTAAAATTTGCAAGAAAAAAGGACATTTTGCACGTGTCTGTAGATCGACGCAAACTCACACAGTGCATGAAGTAGTAATGCCTGAGTACACACTACTGTTACTACAAGAAAGTGATGTGAGCGCTAAACTCCACTGCACTGTTCAGGTCGAAGCAGGTGCGGTTCAGAGGCCTGTTACACTGACTGCTGATACTGGTGCTTTTGTATCAGTCCTGCCAAAGAGCATGTATGATGATTACTTTGGGGAAGTACCTCTACAACCACATGCAGCATGCTTAGTCACTTATTCGCGTACGCCAATTAATGTGATCGGCTGCTTGCACGCAACTGTAGTAAAAGATTGCCGCAAATGCTCAGTGAACTTCTATGCGGTGGATAAAGAAACTGCATTAATGGCCATGGATCTCATAACAGCTCTTAACCTGTGCATTAAAGGAGATACAATCCTGCCAGATCATGCTACAACCTCCACATTTCACTCTTCGGAACCAGTGTTGCAGCTTTCTACTCAAGTGGATACACCCTCAGTTGGCTGTGTTGAAGGGTTTATTCATAAAGTCAAAGTGTCCGATTCAGTCATTTTACATTTACATTACATTTATTCATTTAGCTGAAGCTTTTATCCAAAGCGACTTACAATTGCTATATATGTCAGAGGTCGCACGCCTCTGGAGCAACTAGGGGTTAAGTGTCTTGCTCAGGGACACATTGGTGTCTAACAGTAGATTCAAACCCGGGTCTCCCACACCAAAGCCATGTGTCTTATCCACTGCGCCAACACCACCCCAGTTAGAAAAAAACTAAGACGCCTTCCCTTTTCTGTGAGAAAAGCCGTGTCCGCTGAGTTGGACAGACTACTTTTTGCTGGAGTTATAGAGCGAATTGATGCATCTCCGTGGGTGTCACCGATCGTGGTTACAATGAAAAAGACTGGTGGCATAAGAATGTGTGTAGATCTCAGGGAACCAAATAAGCCTGTAATAATAGACTGTTATCCCCTGCCTCACATGGAGGAAATATTGACTGCTTTAGCTGGATCTACAATGTTCTCCACAATCGATCTTGAGAGTGCATATCATCAAGTGCCTTTACATACTGAGAGTCGTGATTTAACAGCGTTTATCACAAATGAAGGACTGTTCCGATTTTGCAGGGTACCGTACGGTTTGGCGTCAGCACCGTCGGTATTCCAAAGATGAGTGCATACTTAAAGGTGTACCAAATGTGCAAAACTACCTTGATGACGTCATTTGCTTTGGACGCACAGCAGCGGAACATGACATTGCGCTGAACACAGTACGTCCCCTTGGAATTATAAGGTTCTATCTGCATTCTGAGTAGTTTTGAGATATTGAGCTTTAAAATGTTTGTGTTCCATAGACTTCTGTTGATAGAACCTTTTTGTTTTTTCAATTAAAAATCCCAGAATGTACACAACTTAAAATAAAACATTACATTATGTAAATAAATTGTCACAGAATAAGAATATGTGAATAACTCAATTTTGACAAAAATGTCAGATAGAACCTTATAATTCCAAGCGTTTTTTGGGACACTTGGTTACAGCACAAGGAGTTCAGCCAGATACTGAGCACTTACAAGCCATTGTACAAGCTCCAGCTCCTGAGGATGCGTCAACTTTACGTTCATTCCTGGGTATGCTCTCATGGTATAATAATTTTATAACCAATTATGCTACAGTAGTTGAACCCTTACGTGCATGTCTCCGCCAAGAGGGACCATTTCAGTGGAGTGAGGAAACGGAGAACTGCTTTGTCACTTTGAAGAAATTGTTGGTTGCCAGTCCAGCATTAGCATTGTACAACCCTAATTTACCATCCATTATCTCTACAGATGCATCAGATTATGGTCTTGGTGTAGTGTTTACCCAGATTCACCCAGACAACACAGAGCGGACAGTCGCTTTTGCCTCCAGATCCTTAACTCAGACTGAGAGGAAGTATGCAACAGTGGAGAAAGAAGCTTTGGAACCATGGAAACAAGCAGTCTTGGACTTTTTGCAAACGTATCGTTCCACTCCACATGCAATGATTGGTGTTTCACCATTTGAACTGTTGTACGGTGGGAAAATGAGAAACAAACTTACTGTGTTCACATCTCACTCCAGTCACATACGGGACCAGGAAGTCAGACAACGAGTGTCAATTCGTCAACACAAAATGAAGCAATACTCTGATGCGAAATGGGGGGCTCGGGTGTCTACATTTCAGGTGGGGAATAAAGTCTGTATACGCAAACCGACGCATGTTCTTAAAGGATATTCAAAGTTCACTCGGCCAGTGGAAATAAAGAAACAAGTGGGCCCAAGCACGTACAGATTGGCAGATGGAAGACTTTGGCACTCTTCTCACTTGTCTTTGGTTCCAGAGGTCTTGAAGTCGACATCAGATCAGTCTGCTGTTGATGTTTCAGTTGGAAATGTTCCGAACACGGAACGAAGCACAGAAAGACGTTCTGGTCGCCAGTGCAAACCACCTTTGGGGTTGAAGGACTATGAAAATACATAAGAGTGTAAAGTGGTTTGTATTACTGACTGTATGTAGTTAAAGCCAGTTGGAGATTGAATAAAGTCATGTTATGATTCTGTAATTCTGTTGGAATTATGAGGAAGACTTGAAATTGAGAATTTAACAGATGTAAGTACAGTTGTTTAACTACTGTAAAGGAACTTAGTTGTAATAAGGCAAAAGCTTACACTTATTTGTTCATATCAAAATTTAGAACTGTTTTGAGTTACTTGGTACTACTGAAATTGTTTATGTAATGGGGGAGATGTGGTGTCCTGTTATTCACTGTAATTCTGACTGAGACCACTAGGGGGAAGTAGCGTTTAAGAGGGAGATACTGGCAGGAGTAAAAGAAGAGAGATGAGCCCAAGAAGAGGTGTGTTAAAATAGTGAGAAATAATGAAAACATGTAACCCATTCACTTGTTGCACCTGGCTTCGTTTGATAATGAGAATACAACAAGTTGTTATTGGGAAAATAATTTCCTCTTACTTTTCAAAGAGTAAAGTTATTATGGGTATTTTTGTTGCCATCAGAAATGGGGTGGGGGGCAGTAAATGTGGTATCTTTACTACAAAAAATAGCGCAATTCACATAATGGCAATGAATATATACAAGGGAATATGTTATTATATATGGGCTTTTTTCTGTTTGAGGTTACTCTTCCGAGTGAGTGATAAAGTTGTACATTTTGTCGACACTTAGAGGCAATGCAAGTTTATATATATAGCACATTTCATACACAATGGTAATTCAAAGTGCTTTACATAAAAGAAAGTCATGATAATCATGAAGAACAAAAATAAAACAAGCAATTTTAAAACTTTGGAAATGATTTAAAATGATTTTATTGACATTTAAAATGAATTTAAAATGGTTAGAAATAAAAAAGGATTTTACATTAAAGAGCCAGTAAGATGAAAATTCTAAGCTTCCTATCACTGTTTATAAGTCCTGTACATTAGGTTTAAATCCATCCAAGGTTAAGAAAACATTGTCATTTTGTCAAAATATCATTTTAAAATTACCTCAATTCTCAGAGATCCCCAAACGGTTCGCGCAAAGCTGTTCAAAAGATTCAGTTTCCTTAAACCCCACCTTTCGGTAGCATACTGTGTTCTGTTTGGTCAACTGACATAGTTTTGATTGGTTGTTCCGCACACAACTTCATGGTAAACAATGCGTTAGCATCTTTTTGGGGTGAATTATGTCTTATTCCTCTCACCACGAAACAAACAGTAAAATAAAAAACTTAAACAGTCTCGCTGCTTTTTCTTCTGTGTGTGCGTATTCTAGCCGTGCGCTTCAGTTTGAATCTGAATAGCGAGTTCAGCGCAGGGGCGTGGTCACATTAGATATAACGAAGGGAGACATGAAAACAGACATCGCGTCGTTTTCAAATGGATTACTTTATCACAGAATATCTGTTTTCGGCAGCACTTGTTTAGTTTTAAAGTAGGCATGTCAAGCTTTCTATAGATATCTCTCTCATGTCTCTTCGTTGAGTATTCATGGAGTAACACTTCATTTTAATGACGTGTTTGTAAATTAAGATCAGCGCAGACAGGCTGCAGACAGCACACATACTGATAAGATGCTCGGGGGAAAACAAACACATAACTTCATAATCATACTTCGCGTTGTGATTCGGAGATGCTCGTTGGTCTAAATAAAGTTGATAATGAACCCTCTTTTATGGCCAAACGCTTTGAAAATCCCGCCTTGTACTCACCGAGATTAGAAAAGCAGTCATCAGTGAAATGTTGTGAACACAACAAAATGGATTTGTTGTACTGCTCTGGTATTGTGGTAAAAATGAATTTTAGCCATTGGTTCTTCTGATCTTAATTCTTTGGCAGTGAAAATAAAACAATCTTGCCTTTACAATTAAAAACACACTGTCTCCTCGACATGACGCTATCACACCAACCAGAGCGTCTTTGTGGGGGGGTGGGGCAGGTCAGAGTTCCGTTTCTCCCAAGACGGTAGGCGGAGATTATTATGCAAAGTGTTCCTAGTGACGTACATAGAGATGGGCAAAAGATTTGAAATCTATAACGACTCGTTTCAGCGATTCAGAGTCGACCTTACTTTAGAAGCCAATAACTTTATAAATCTTGTACTTTTTGGTTTAATTACTTTGCACATTGTTTACACTGACGGACAGCTACATCATACACTGTAATGCAGGTAATTTTTGATTTTCCATCTGTGTGGCTCTTTAAATACAATGAATAAGTAAAATACAGTGCAATCAGTTCGGACATTGCACAGTGCTCATTCAACAAATGCACAGATAAACAGATGAGTTTTGAGTCTGGATTTAAATGTGACTAGTGTTTTAGCACATCTGATCTCTTCTGGAAGCTGATTCCAGCTGCGGGTGGCATAGTAACTAAAGGCGGACTTCCCTTGTTTTGTGTGAACCCTTGGTATTTCTAACTCAATCCTAATGATCTGAGTGGTCCGTTTATATTCAGTGAATATATCTGCAATGTATTTCTGTCCTAGGTCACTGAGTGACTTATTGTATTAAAGGCTCCTGTAAGAGGGACTTTTATTATGAAACCAGAACTGTTATAGTATAGTACAACGTTAGGGGGCAGTGTATTTTGCTGAGCTGCCGCTGTTTGAAGTGTTAGTGTGATCTGTCCAAGCCATCAGCTGCAAGGATGATGCTTCCAGTTTGTTTGTGGAGATTGTTGCAGATTTAATATCAAGGTGTTAGTCACTGACCACTAAGTAAGCCTATTTTATTTAAATTTGTGTTAGCAGTGATCGCTACAGTGTTATATGCATTTATTCCATATAAACATGCCTAGACATATCCAATAACGATCATTCTTTAGTGTTCCGATCGGGAATATTATTTAATGTGTGATTATTTACTCTTTATAAAGATGTCAATCAGTGTTATGATGTCTTAACAACGTGATGTTGTTCTGTTATTCTGCTACAAGACCAAATGAGTGTTTAGCATTATGTTTATGTAAATGTTATTCATATGCGCCATGATTCTATCCATATATGGAAGCTTTATGTTCATAGGGACAAACGATCATTCATGACTTGATGTTTTCTGTAAAATATCTGGTCTCCTTTCATTTGACTGTTCAGGAGAGAAATGCCAATGTGAATAATTATGAATGCTTTGGTTTCATTATGTAACCGTAAATGTTACCATTGTTTATATAGATATATATCTTTAGTTTATTCATTTCTATATTGTATTTATTTTTGCAGACTATCTTCACCTTTGTACATCTGTGGACCTTCCTTTTCTCTACAAATACACCATTGAAAGCTAATCACCTGTCTCCTCATTATTGGTTATCTGACCGGCACCTAGGGGGGTTTACTTATCCATTACCTGATCAGAACCTAACAGTCTTAAAGTCTCTCCAACAAATTGGTGCTTCGATCCTGATGAGTATTCCCTTCTGACATGATGGATCTTGATGAGGAGATTGTTAGTGGAGCTCGTCCTAAACACCATGCACGTCGACCAGCTCGTCTTAAGCAGTATGAAGTACAGTATACCCGCGTCAGACCTGTCGCGGAGTATGATCCACCGGACTACCCCCATCCTTCCAGCCTTACACCACTCCCCCTGTTGGTGACCTGGTCTGTTCTGATGGCTCACAGATCATATCCTCAAATTATCAGCCTCCACAGCATGCTGAATTCCATCAGCCATCCTTCTCCCCTCAAGCGGCTGGTTTCATTTCCTCTGCACACAAAAGTGAATTAGAGCACCTGCGTCAGGAGCATGCACAACTAATGCAGACTCATCAGGCTTTCCAAGCAGATCTGAGAGAGCTGAGAGAAGTCCGTGCGGAAGTCAGAGAATTAGTTCAAGTTGCTCAGTCACTTCGAGCTGACCTTAGTCTAACCAGAAGCCAGAATCTCTCAATAGCACAGCCGCAGCACGGCATAGCAGCTATCCAGTCTTCCTGTGAGACGGTATAAATCCACATCTTCGTGGATGAGGGAAATTTCACTGATCTTCCCCCACCACCCTGGCCTGAGCCTGACGTTGACTGGATAAACCAGGTGGGTGACCTTACACTCTCTGACACAGGCGCCACTGTTTACCACCCGGTGATGCCAGAGAATAGAAAGTATTTCTTTGTGTTCCCAGCTACTGAAACACGCGCTCCTAAGCCTTATGCTCCTGACACTTGTGGGTTCCCCCCACCTCCTAAAGAGCTTCGAGAGTTACTCACATCTGCTGCCATGCCTTTACCTGCTAACAGAACGACTGTGCCTGTTACTTCACGATTCAGTTCAGTACCTGCTCATTTGAATCCTCCATCCTTTGCACCAAAGGCAGAGCCCGGTCTATGTTCTGTAGCACCTCATGCTAGGTCTGAATATTTATACCGGGGTCCTTCTCCTACAATTCCTAAGTTCAGCTGGTCTGATCCTGGTGTGTTTGCTCGGCTCCGGATAGCTCTGAAGAACCTGCTTCCACCAGATGGGACTGAACTTTTCAAATATCAGATCTTAGTGGATCACCTTAAGCTGGAGGAGGCTAGAATGATAGCAGATGCTTATCTTAACTCACCTACTCCATTCACTGATACGATGGCAGCGCTTCATGATTTGGTCAACCACATCAGCTAGCTTTAAGGAAGATTGATAGTGTCCTTGAGAGTCCTGACATAAAGAGAGGTGATATCTCAGCCTTCCAGAGGTTTGCTCTCCAAGTGCAGTCACTAGTGGGCCTATTGAGAACTCTGGGACGTGATGGTGAGCTGGAGATGAGATGTGGGTCCCAATTCGCATGCCTCCTAAGTAAGTTACCCCCTGAGCAGTGAGCTGAGTTTCATCGGCATATGTTCCTCCAACCTGGCACAACCCCTAATCTGACTGATCTTTCGAACTGGCTTCGTTATGAAACTTGGTGCCACAGCTATGATACTGAGCCTATGTCCAAGGGTTCACATGCAAAATCAGATTCAGGGAAAAGAACCGTGACCATCATACATGGAGTTGGAGAATCCCCTGTTGAGACTCCTGTCCATCGTAAAGGTCCTGTTTCAAAGACAACAAAGACAGAAATTTCGTTGACGAAGACTGTGACGAAAAATATTCGTCAACTAACCTTTTTCACGGACGAAAACTAAATAAAAAGTCAGATATGATGACGTAAAACGTTACGAAATATAACTGACACCTTAGTCAACGAATAAAGATGAGACGAAAATATATGGGAAGGACGAATGGAGAAGAGATCCAATCAGAGCAAATCTTTGAGGGTAGGTTGATCTATGCAGAAGCAGCCGCCAGCCGAGCCATTTTAAAAAGCCGCGGCAAATGCAAGCGCAACAGCTAAACAAACGCAGCAGCAGTTACACAGAAAAGAGAACAAAGATGAGTTTGCAGAAATTCGCACAGTTTCGAAGACGTTTTCATAACAGTTAAGTTGTTTACACAGGGAACTACACTGTGACCAAAATGGTCGCATACTGGTGTTCAGGGAGCAAGTCAAAAGTCTTCTTGCTTTTGTACCGACAACAAATACATACTAAATATGTCGAAATACCCGTCTTGGAAAGTGTGTTCGAAAAAGTCTGTGGTTATGTCTTCAGTGAAAGTAAAGAGTTGGAAAGAAATCGGATGTGTATCTTTATAATGGATGCATTTGTCTCTTAAAGTGACCGCGCCTAATTTACTAGCTCTGCTGTCAGTGTCTTTAATGTATGAAAATGAAAGTAAATCACTCACTGCTCTTGATTGATTTACTTTGTAGTTTTAACAAGAATTTATCCAAAGTCAATCCAAAAATCTGATAGAATAGATTATATTGTTTTACTAGTGACTAAAAAAAAAATTATTAGGGACCTGACCATATTTTGCTTAAGTGTTTCTTTCTTTAATTGCTAATGCAACCTTTTCACACCACAGACTGAACCAAATTAAGCATTGCATCCGGCATTATCAAGATGAATTTGTTGTTCTGACACAGTTTAACCCTGAGTTATTGTCATATTTTATTACCAATTTCTAAACTACAGCAAATAAACTGTGATATTGTAAGAAACGTTGAAAGTGTCTGAATACATTTTGGTTTGATTGTGTATTTTGTTTTACAGTGAAGACTATGCAGTGCTATTTTAAATGAACAAAAACAAACTTAAAAAAATGTAAACATTGTGTAAATAGCACAAATAAATAAATAGAATGAACATACAATACAAATTAAACCCTTTTAAACAGGGCCCACTGTACAACTTCCACCGGGGTCCTTCTAACCCCAGCTACAAGACGGAGCAATGCACTGTGTGTACTGTAAGAAATAGAACAAGGTATGAGGTTTAAAAGATGGCAAGTAAAATAAAAAGCACATCTGTATGCAATACAGTTTCATTATTGTTGATTGTTATCCAGTAATTACTATACTATAAATAATTTGTGCGACCAAATCTTGTTTTGCGCCATTAACTGAAAAAGTTAGTAGCGCAAGTGCCACCAGTGGAAAAAGTTAGTGTAGTTCCCTGTTACATTATATTTAGTTGTGGTTGCACAGTCTTAGTTACACAGCTTTGGGTGATTTCAGTTGACTTTTTTCATTAGCAACACGCTAACGTTTTGCCGTGCACCTGGTCGAAGGGCAATGACAGAACAGAAATGTCAGAGCTAACATTAGGTCTAGGACGAAGACTTTTTATTGTTTTTGAGAATTGCACTTTATTTTTCTTAATGTTTTTGATTTTGCACAGACAGTAGAAGACAGTAAGTTTAGAGTTAGGTGGTTGTCTATTTCAATAATACTGTACTTCATCTTGAAAGAATGTCATATGCATTGCATATCATTCAGGACGAATGCATATCTTTATCAGAGAGCATGTATATTTTACATTGAGAGCAGGCCTTATGTTTATTTTATAAATACCATTCCATAGCAGACTGATGGAAACATTTAGTCAAGTCAACTTGTCAAGTTGACTGTTCTACTAAAAAAAAAACTAGACTAAGACTAAAAGACTTAAGACTAGACTAAGACTAAAACTCTTATGATATTTAGTCGACTAAAACTAGACTAAGACTAAAACATTTCAGATGACTAAAATGTGACTAAAACTAAATGGTGTGTTATTCAAAAGACTAAGACCAAGACTAAATCCGAATTTGCTGTCAAAATTAACACTGGCCAAAGGGAAACTTTATTGTCCTTTCTGTGACAAGACTGAGCATTACCTGAGTCAGTGTGCCTCCTTCACTAAGCGTACCTCAGACCAGGTCAGGACTTGGATTCACAGTAACAACCGTTGTTGGCGCTGTACCAGGGCACACCATGCTGCACAGTGTGACCTTAACAAGCCCTGCAACATCTGCCAGGGCACCCAACTACGCCCTCTCCATGAGGTGAATGTCAGTCCATCCCCAAAGGAGGATTCAGCTAACATGGAGAAGAGCTGCCTAACAAATTCCTCCCAAGATAGATTCTTTCTGGATAAACCCTCTGTCAAAGGATGAGTTATGCTCAAAGTGGTTCCAGTGAATCTACATTATGAAGATCGTTCCTTGGATACCTTTGCTCTTCTTGACGATGGGTCAGAGAGAACCGTTCTACTCTCTACTGTAGTTAAGGCCTTGGGGATTCAGGGTATCCCAGAAAATCTTCCATTACGGACAGTGCAAGATGATATTCAGGTCATTCATGGTTTTTCTATTTCCTTTCAAGTCTCTTCCCTCTTTAAACCTCAGACCAGTTATAAGATAAATCATGCCTTCACAGCTGATCAGCTTAACCTGTCACGTCAGTCTTACCCAGTAGAACAGCTGCAACAGAAGTACAGACATCTGCGCGGTATTACCCTCCGTCCACTAACTGATGTCCAACCTTAACTTCTCATCGGTTCAGATCAACCCCATCTCATAACCCCGACAGAGCCTGTTCGATGGGGCGGAACGGGTGCACCAACTGCAGTTCACACATGCTTAGGTTGGACACTTCAGGGTCCTATACCGTCCATGGGCTGTCCTCCTACCCCACGGCAATGTCTGCTAACCTCCATGGATCCAATTCAGGATGAACTCCTTCAGAATGTTCAACAACTGTGGCAGTTGGATATGGTTCCACAGTGGGAGGGCAAAGAGGTAACCAGGTCCAAGCAGGATCAGGAGGCTCTTCAGATGCTTGACCATAAGACTCTTACAGTGGAAATGGAGGGAATCAACAGGTTGGCTACACCCCTACTGCGGAGAAAGGACATGCCTTTGTTGAAGGCACCTAAAGAATCAGTCTTACCTAACCTTCGCATTGTGCAGAGGCATCTACTGAAGGAGCCTGTCAGAGCTGAGGTCTATAAAGAGGAGATGAGGAAACTCATTGAAACAGGAGCTGTTAGGAAGGTGACGGACCCTATATCTGATTCAGATGAATGCTGGTACATTCCCCACTATCTCGTTAGTCACAATGGGAAGTTCCGCCTTGTCTTTAACTGCCCCTACCAGTATCAAGGACAAAGCCTTAATCAGTACCTGCTGCCAGGACCCACCCTCAGGGCCTCACTGTTGGGCGTCCTTATCCGTTTCAGAGAACATCCTGTGGCAGTGAGTGGGGATATTAAGGCGATGTTCCATCAGGTTTGCCTTATACCTGAGGACCGTCCTCTTCTCCGTTTCCTTTGGCGGGACCTGAAGATTGATGAGTCACCCAGAATTCTTGACTGGCAGGTATTACCCTTCGGCACAACCTCCATTCCTTGTTGTGCTACCTATGCACTACAGTGTCACGTGCGGCAACACCCCCTGACAGATGAGGCAATTAGATTCTCAGTGGAGAGGTGTTTCTATGTTGATAACGGCTTGCAGAGCCTGCCTACTGCAGATGAGGCTTGGAACTTGATTGATCGACTACGGAATATCCTGTCTGGAGCTGGATTCGAAATTCGCGAATGGGCCTGCAGTGATCCTACTGTGCTGAGACACCTACCTTCTCATGCACATGCTGCAACTGTGGACCTTTGGTTGACGCAGGAGAAGTCTGACATCCGGGTCTGAGCTGGAACTGGCAGACGGACACTTTGTCCTACAAATACCGACCTGTGATCTATAAGATTCCAACTTTGAGGAACATCTATAAGGTCCTAGCTACCCAGTACGACCCCCTGGGATGGCTTCTACCTTATTCCACTCGGGCAAAAGTCATCATTAAGCAGCTGTGGAACAAGCAGAGAGGGTGGGATGACCCCAACCTACCACCTGAGCTCTTCCAGTCCTGGAATGCATGGGAGGAAGAACTCCGATACCTTCCTTGTATCTCCTTCCCCCGGTCTTATGTTCCTCCTAAAGTTGTGTGGGATGGAGTCACCCATGAGGTACATATTTTCTCAGATGCCTCTGAGCAGGCAAATGGAGCGGTCGCCTACCTCCGGACTACTGACCAGGATGGTCAGACCTACCTGTCCTTCATTATATCACGCTCTCGTGTCACTCCTAAACGAGCTCACTCCAGTCCAAGACTGGAACTCTGTGGTAGTCTAGTAACGGCTCAGCTGGCTAAGTTACTGGAGACAGAGTTAACCCTACCAATCAAATCTATTTCCTTGTGGACAGACTCTACTACAGTCCTTCAGTGGTTGAATTCTGACTCCTGTCGTTACAGAGTCTTTGTTGGGAATAGAATCGCTGAAATCCAGGAGCTGACGGAGAAGTGTTCCCGGCATCATGTAATTTCTGCAGACAACCCCGCTGATGACCTCTCCAATACCTTGCTGTGCCAAACCAATGGTCTCAAGGACCCCCTTTCCTCCTCCAAGATCCCAAGGACTGGCCAGTAATCCCTAAGACTGAAACAAGGGAAGACTTTCGGGCCAACTTGGCTCCAGGGACTTCTCCAGAGGCAAAGTCCAGGGACTTCCCCTTCTCCAGGGGAAATACGGAGAAACTATTGGATTCTCCGAGGACGCGAAGCTGTCCGCCGGTTTCAACGTTACTGCCCAGAATGTCAACGTTGGAGGGCCCAACCGAAAATCCCTAAGATGTCAGATCTACCTGAGGCGCGCTTTCAGCTATACAAACCTGCCTTTTATTATTGCGGAATGGACTGCTTTAGGCCCCTTTTAGTCAAAATTGGTAGACATACAGAGAAGCGATGGGGCATTCTCTTGAAATGTCTGACCACTAGAGCGGTCCATCTAGACCTACTCCCTAGCCTGAGTACTGACTCATTCCTCATGGCTTTAAGAAGATTTGTTGCAAGGACAGGAACGCCAGCAGAATTATGGTCAGATCGAGGTATGAACTTTCGCGGGGGTGAAAGGGAGTTACGGGAAGCTTATGCTGCTTTGCTTCCTGACATAAAGGGGTCATCTTGCAGGCCAGAGGATCCACTTCCCCTTTAGTCCTCCATCGGCCCCTCATTTTGGTGGAGTTTGGGAGAGGGAAGTGAGATCAGTTAAATCTGCCTTATACACAGTTTTGGGAGCACAGTCAGTACCAGAGGAGGTCTTAATGACGGTCTTGCTGGAAGTATAGGCCATCCTTAATTCAAATCCCTTAGGGTAAGTTTCTTCAGACGTAGCAGATGCTGACCCAGTAACTCCAAATAGTCTCCTCAATGGGCGGCCTGATGGATCTCTGCCACAAGTCGTTTATCCAGTATCAGATTTATTAAGTCGCCAACACTGGAGACATTCTCAGGTCTTAGCAGACCGATTCTGGTCCAGGTTCATACGGGACTACTTCCCTAGCCTACAAACCTGGCAGAAATGGCAAGCCACTCCTCCCAACCTTAAGGAACAGACATTTGTTATGATGGTCGACCCCCAACGAAGCTCATGGCCTGTAGGAGAAGTGATAAAGACTCACCAAAGCCCAGATGTTCATATCAGGTCAGCTGATGTGTTGATAAAGGGTCAAGTTTATATCCGACCGGTAGCTCTCCTGGTCGTCTTGCCGGCCTTACCAAAGAATGGAAAGGACTTACCAAAGGACTTAATGCCCCGACACTGGCTAGTTAAGTCGCCTTTCATGGAAGCAAAGAAGCTCCGCCTCTTTGGGGGCGGCTGTATTAAAGGCTCCTGTAAGAGGGACTTTTATTATGAAACCAGAATTGTTATAGCATAGTACGACGTTAGGGGGCAGTGTATTTAGCTGAGCTGCCGCTGTTTGAAGTGTTCGTGTGATCATCAGCTGCAAGGATGATTGTTGTTTGAAGTGTTCGTGTGACCATCAGCTGCAAGGATGATGCTTCCAGTTTGTTTGTGGAGATTGTTGCAGATTTAATATCAAGGTGTTAGTCACTAACCACAAAGTAAGACTATTTTATTTATATTTGTGTTAGCAGGGATCGCTACAGTGTTATATGCATTTGTTCCATATAAACATGCCTAGACATGTCCGATAACGATCATTCTTTAGTGTTCCGATCAGGAATATTATTTAATGTGTGATTATTTACTCTTTATAAAGATGTCAATCAGTGTTATGATGTCTTATCAACGTGATGTTGTTCTGTTAATCTGAATATGTGAATATTAAAATCCCCTGTAATAGCAAAACAGTCAAACTCTGAGGAAATCATTGATAACATTTCTGTGACCTGTTCAACAAATACTGGAGAATATTTTGAAGGCCTGTAAATAATAATAAACAGAATGCGTGGAGCACCTTTCAGCACAATCCCTAGATATTCAAAAGACAAGTACTATCCAAAAGACACTTGCTTGCATTGATAGACATCTTTAAACAGAGCAGCTACACCTCATTAAATTAAAGTTAGGAGAGGGGCTGCTTCATTGAGGATGGTTGCACTTCAACTGTCTTCTAGGCATGTTTCATTTAGTAACATAAAATTCATATTGTTTGTGGTTTTACAGTCATTGATTAGAAATTATTTATTTTTTAGTGAGCGAATGTTTAAAGTTGCTAACTTGATGGCAGTGATTTGTGTCTTTTTCAATCAATCAATTTTAGTTTGATGCATAATAGGGCGCATATTAGATGAGTTTGCCCTTCGGCTTGAGATGGCCTTAAACTTTCTACCACATGATAAAACTGAAATAGAGAAAGCTACAGGCTCACTGGGTTCCCGCTTGTTCTGTAAACATTTGTGAATGTTGCTGTTATTGTAGCGGGGACCCAACACATATCACTGAGAGCTGATATCAGTTGTTTTTGGTTTTACTTAGAGATTAAAAAAGTTCGGTTTTTTGATGATACATGTCTTTTGTCTTTAATTGGCATGACACCACAGTAAGACACACCAATTTAATAATGATAACAATTTTTATGATGGTATATACAACATTATTATGGAACAACATTTTATTGGTGATTGCAGTTGGCAGGCAGCAGCATGTATTAGTGCAAACAAAATGAAGGGAATTTTCCATCTTTTTCCTTAGAGCTACTGTCATCGATGACAGATGTAACAGAAATGACTCGAACCAGACAAATTAAAGAGTCTATCAGGGCTGTGTTTGAAACAAGGAGCCGAATTCCTCAGGAAGTCATGAAACATTCTGTGCCACAAGACCCAAGCAAGATGACCAACCAACCAACTTGTTCACACAACAGCTTTCAACATTAACACCACTAGAACAATTATTTACAATTTCAATTCGAAGAAGAGAAATTTGGTGTCAAATTTGTTGTTCGTTAATGGAAATGCAACGCTGAACATCACATGTAAACCCATGAGATTTAAACACTTCCATTGACTTCGCCCACCCAGCAGAACCAGACTGAAATTCCTAAGGGGGGAAGGGCTTTGAACCTCTGGTCTCCACAGAAATATTTGTCAAGAGAATGGCAAAGAAATTGTCTTTTGTACATATATATGGACCAGAATGAGCTCAAAAAGACTTATAAATGAATCAGTCCATCGCTTCACTCCATATTCATTTATGTGTAACCTACACATTCGACTATCATGTTATAATCACTTATTGTGTATGTCTTTTGATAACTATAGGATACATAGTCATGTCTAGTATCGATATAATCGAATCTGCTTGCTTGAATTTATTCAGACAATCATTTATTTGTCAAATATATCATAACATGGTTACAGGAATCATGTCCAAAATTAGACCCTGCAAGAGTGGGAAAATTTGGACCACATGCTTGGAAAGATAAACATATGATTTATGATACCCCCGAGCCAAGACAATATCTGATTGGTCAAGACAACATTTGAGGTGTGGCCAACAGGCCAGTTTAAATACTTAGGACACCATAAAATCTTGCTTTTAGTTGTTAGCTTTGCTTCTGCTACTAGTCATGCCTGCTTTTAGTTTTAGATTTTTTTTGTCTTAGATTTATCTAATAAAACCTTATTCATATTGAAAATAGAAGTATATTTGTGTTTTGTGCTTACAAGTTAATGTCTTAAACTGCCGATCTTGTTACTGTGCTAATTGATAGTGTGTTCACTATACTTTGGATATTAATATCCAGCGCAGATTTGATGTTAAACGGCTCGTTCAGTAAATCACAGGGTGTCTCAGTGATCAGTCGTGAAACAGTGATTCTGTTCAAATTCCCTTGAAAATCTTAAATGATTCCCTTTGAGCTAAATTGACCTGTTTCCCTTACACAGACTTAATTCAAAGCAGCAAAATACAGCGAGAGTGACTTACACCTTATTTGCCCCTAATTTACATTGCACGGGTCTGCGACACGTTACGGCTCTAACGCGGCCACTCTAGTCAATACTTTTGTTTACACCAGCAGCATCAGGGCACCTTTCAGAAGTTCCCAGAAGTGGCTCTCCACGCCACTGGGCTAAATATATAAATCTTTCCTATTTTTGACGGTAAGAGTGTGCACTCAAAGATGCTCTAGAACCTCTGCTCTGCTCACACGTAAATGATACAAGACAGAACCAATCACATTTCCATTACAAATTTGCACAAAACTTTGGTGTTATTTAATAAATGTTGATAAAAAAGTATTACAAAATGACGTTGTTTCCATTAACGAATGTTATGTGACTAAAACATATCCTTTTGCTTCTTGCAATAAGTCATGGCAATGGATTTTGGTGGGATTTTGATGGATTTTAGCTATATTTATTCAAAGGAGGCATATGCATGTATCTTTATTATTATTTCACAATAAATAAGCTGAAATTGTAGCCTAAGTTTGAGCAATTACATTTATTTAAATTGAACGTTAAAAGTTCAAATTGATCATGTTCTATTCTGAAATGTTAGTATAAAGCATACACTGTCAGAATAAAAGGTTGCATTTTACGCATGCAACAGCCTGTCACTGGCAGTCCCTTATGAAAATGAACCATGGTTTTACTAAAGTGACCGTGGTTTAACTGTAGTATTTGTAGATTTCCATAGTTACCACTACAGTAAACATATTCTAACCATGTGTTAGCAAAAATATAACCTAATAATTAACAATTAAGGTGTATTGAGTGTTAAAATGTGTTTCAAATATAAAGTTAACTTGATATAATTAACCACTTTATTCTTAGTAATTTAATACTTTAATACATTTCATAATTTAAAAGTTCAGTTAAGAAGCATTGTATCGTTATTGATATTGACGATACCGGTCTTTAAATGTATCGGTATCATATTGAAAATAAAATTTGTGGTTTCACCCATCCCTAACTTTGATGTCATGCATCAGTCTGTGCTTCAAGTCAAACACACCTGTTGGGTTTGTGGTGTTGTTGTTTTGCATGCTAGGGAATGTATATCCGCCATATGTAATTGCATCGATATATCATTGATCTCGATATGATACTTTTTTTAATCATATAAATATGTATACCAATATTATTTAAAATATCCATAAATAGCTTGTAATATCTTAGAGTGAATATACCTATAGTCCCTAAGGAGATGTATTAGCTTGATTATTTAACTATGATAGAAAACCTAAAGAGCATAAATAAACATATAAATATAAAATTCTGGTGGACCCTACCTCTAATAATAATGGGCCATGTGAACGCTATTAAGATGGTGACATTGCCCAGATTCTTGTATCTTTTCAGAACTTACCAATATATTTGCCTAAAAAGTTGTTCAATGTTTTTGACTATATTGTATTGCCATGTGTTTGGGGCTTCAAAACACATATAATATCTAAATTACATGTGTGCAAGCCAAGGTCACTGGGGGGTCTAGGTCTACCAAATTTTCAGCACTACTACTGGGCTACCAATTGTAGAGCCTTAATGAACTGGTATGACCCACACCCCGATAGTTTCTCAGATGATCTTCCTTCATGGCTTGTGATCTCTCCTCATTGCTATTTACAGTCCCACAGACATCTAAAGCTGCAGTAGGATCCCACTTCATGATTAATAATTATCTTAAGGCAGGTGTACACGGTGTGATTCTGAAGCTCGGAACGTCGTGAGCCCTTGCACATGTCACGATTGAGTTTATACATAAATCGCAAGGAGGCAGTAAAACACAACAAAAATTTACTATGATTTTACAAACTATGCACTCATGCAACCCCACACCATCAGAGATGCAGGCTTCTGAACTGAGCGCTGATAACAACTTTGGTTGTCCTTGTCCTCTTTAGTCCGGATGACATGGCATCCCAGTTGTCCAAAAATAACTTCAGATTTTGATTCGTTTGACCACAGAACCGTTTTCCACTTTGCCACAGTCCATTTTAAATTAGCCTTGGCCCAGATAAAATGCCTGCGCTTCTGGATCATGTTTAAATATGGCTTCTTTTTTGACCTATAGAGTTTTAGCTAGCAACGGCGAATGACACTGTGAATTGTGTTCACTGACAATGTTTTCTGGAAGTATTCCTGAGCCCATGTTATGATTTCCATTACAGATGCATTCCTGTATGTGATGCAGTGCCGTCTAAGGGCCCAAAGATCACATGTATTAAGTAAGTTTTTTTCTGGCCTTGACCTTTACGCACTGAGATTGTTCCAGATTCTCTGAATCTTTGGATGATATTGTCACCACCGGTGATACAAGGAGACACAGGGAGAGATCCAAATGCGAGTACGTCTTTATTTAAGGGACATTCCAAAGAGAATAAACAGTCCAGAAAGGGGTCGATACCAAACAAAACCAAACCAAACATAAACAAACAAGGACACAAGTCAAGAGCATGACAAGATGACGGACATGAATGAACAAGGACTCCGTGACACACACTAAGACAGACCTGGTATAAATACACAGGGAGAGACGAACGCTAATGGGGAATTGACAGAGTGTGATGATTGATAACCAGTGACAGTGACAGATGTGAGGAATGTGGTTAATGAAGTGACTGACACCGTGGGGAAGGATGACATCTAGTGGATACCCAGGGAACACAACCCAGACACTGTGACAATACTCTCCCCCCCTCTACGGAGCGGCTCCCAGACGCTCCACGACAAGACACAAAACAGAGACCAGGAGGGAGGCAGACAGGTGGAGGCTCAGGGGGAGGGACAGAGGGCCAGGAAAACAGAGAGGAACAGGGACAGGAGTGAAAACAAAAAGCAAAAAACAACAACCAAAACACAGGAGATCAGAAAGGAAGCCCCCCAGGGCAGAGCAGAAGACCACCACAACCATGTGGTCGGGACGGACGCCCCCCAGGGCGGAGTAGAAGACCACCACAACCCTGTGGTCAGGGCGGAAGCCCTCCAGGGTGGAGCAGAAGACCACCATAGACACCCTGTGGACAGGGTGGAAGCCCCCCAGGGCGGAGCAGAAGACCACCATAACCATGTGGTCAGGGTGGAAACCCCCCAGGGCAGAGCAGAAGACCACCATAACTGTGTGGTCGGGGCGGACACCCCCCAGGGCGGAGTAGAAGACCACCACGTCCGTGTGGTGGAGACCGGAGTCTCCCAGGGCGGAGCCGAAGACCACCACGTCCGTGCGGCCAGACCAACAGGAGGAAGAGTCTGGTTGGGCAAGTCTGAAACAAAGAATCTGAACAAGTTAAGAGTAGCCTCCGTGGCCACATGCTCATAGAGTTCGACTGGGACATGACGAGGCTCTGGCAACCCTATGGTGATTAGACTGGATTCCACAAGATCAATGCTGACTTTACTCTGCTCCTGAAGATCCTTGGTGGTCTGACTCTGCTCATGAAGATCATTGGTGACTTGCATTTGTTCATGGAGATCATTGGTGACTTGCATTTGTTCATGAAGATCAATGGTGACTTGCCTTTGTTCTTGAAGATCACCGGTGACTTGACTCGGTCCTTGAAGATCACAGGTGACTTGACTTGCCTCTGGAAGGTCGTCGATGACTAGCCCTGACTCTGGAAGGTCGTCGGTGACTGGCCCTGACTCTGGAGGGTCATCGGTGACTGGCCCTGACTCTGGAGGGTCATCGGTGACTGGCCCTGACTCTGGAGGGTCATCGGTGACTGGCCCTGACTCTGGAGGGTCATCGGTAACTGGCCCTGACTCTGGAGGGTCATCGGTGACTAGCCGTGACTCTGGAGGGTCCACGAACACCTGACTCGACTCTGAAAAGCCAACAGGCACCTGACTCGACTCTGGAGGGTCAACTGGAACCTGACTCGACTCTGGAGGGTCAACTGGAACCTGACTCGACTCTGGAGGGTCAACTGGAACCTGACTCAACTCTGGAGGGTCAATAGGAACCTGACTCGACTCTGGAGGATCAACTGGAACCTGACTCAACTCTGGAGGGTCTGCTGTGACTGTCATCCTGTGCAGCGGCACTGGGCAAGCAGCCATCTTGGGCCATGACTCTAGACAGGTGGCCATCTTGTGCTGTGGTGCTGGGCTGGTGACCATCTTGTGCTGTGGCGCTGGATTGCACTGGACCATGACTCTGGACGGGCGGCCATCTTGGACCGTGGCTCTGGACCAGTGGCCATCTTGGGCATTGTCGCTGGGTTAGCAGCAGTGGTGGATGAAGTACACAAATCAAGTACTTGAGTAAAAGTACAGATACGTATAGTAAAATATTACTCCAGTAAAAGTAAAAGTACTCCTTTTTCAATTTTACTCAAGTGAAAGTACAAAAGTGCTCAATTTTTATGTACTTAAGTAAAAAAGTACTGAAAGATAGATGTTTGAAATTTTATATAGGCTACTTAATTTAATTTTATACTAGGGGAGAGATCCAAATGCGAGTACGTCTTTATTTAAGGGGCAATCCAAAGAGAATAAACATTCCAGGCAGGGGTCGATACCAAACCAAACATAAACAAACAAGGACACAAGGCAAGAGCACGACAAGATGATGGACATGAATGAACAAGGACTCCGTGACGCATACTAAGACAGACTGGGTATAAATACACAGGGAGAGACGAAAGCTAATGGGCAATTGACAGAGTGTGATGACTGATAACCAGTGACAGCTGTGTGCAATGATTTAGGCAGAGATGTGAGGAATGTGGTTAATGAAGTGACAGACACCGTGGGAAAGGATGACATCTAATGGATACCCAGGGAACACAACCCAGACACTGTGACAGATATTATGCACTATACATGATGACAACTTCAAACTCTTTGCAATTTTTCTCTGAGAAACTCCTTTCTGATATTGCTCCTCTATTTTTCGCCATAGCATTGGGGGAATTGGTGATCCACTGCCCCTCTGAGAGGCTCTTTTTATACTCAATCATGTTGAAGATTGACCTAATAAGTTGCAAATGGGTCCTCCAGCTGTTCCTTATATGTACATTTAACTTTTCCGTCCTCTTATTGCTACCTGTCCCAACTTTTTTGGAATGTATAGATCTCATGAAATCCAAAATGAGCCAATATTTGGCATGAAATTTCAAAATGTCTCACTTTCAACTTTTGATATCTATATTGTATTGTGAATAAATATAAGTTCATGAGATTTGTAAATTATTCCATTCCTTTTTTACTCACAACTTGTACTGTGCCCCAACTTTTTTGGAATCTGGTTTGTATATACATCAGCTCTGTTAATGCCAGAAACCAGCTTATTCAGTACAAGGTGCTGCATGGATTACATTATTCAAGGGTCAAGTGAACACTTTTAAATAAGTGTGAATCTGCGAAGGGCTGTCTTTGTCATATTTTCTGGGCATGCCTAAAACTATGGTATGATGATTGTTCTTGAACTATGGTATGAATCTGTTCTTCGCATTTGGAAGAAAAAGTCGAAGTCACTATTCAAAACTTGGTTGTCAGAAATCTCCACTCTGCATGTGGAAAGATTTAGATATAGTATTTCTGGAAATATAGATCAGTCTGATGCTTCTCGGAGACCTTTTTCAATGACCTGTTAAAAACTTCTGTTAACGCAGATACTATTTGAAATTTAATTTTCTTTTCTTTTAATTGCTATCTTCTATCTTAATATGCTCAGGTAAAATTTCATTTTGATATTTGAAGTTTTTCTTTTCCTTTTATTATTTGACAGTGTTATTCCTGCTTCCTGGGGCCCATTTCACAAAGGAGGTTAAGTGAAAACTTATGTTAACCCTGAAATAAGGGAAACTCTAGGTTTTCTGTTTCAAAATGGAAGGTTTGTCAAACCCGAGAAACAGGGTAAGTCAAGCCCGTTTCTTAAAGAGAGCTAACTTATATTCAGAGTCAGTTACCATTGTAACTTACTCTATGAACCTAACCTGGTCAGGAGCAGGTTTTCTTCGTTAAACCCAGAGTTTCTTACGGTCTCCTCCCCCTTTTTAAACACTTCATTAATGCACGCTGGAAAAATGCTCTTCTTACAAATTTTTTTCTTTTCTTTTTTTACCCCAATTACAAATATAAAAAATGATAAAATAAAGATTGATGTTCTATATAAGAAAACAATATTAGATGCTTAGTCTTGTTTCCTGGGGGGTATAAATTAAGTGCATTTTACTTAAGTAAAATGATATGCCAGTGTGGTAATAAAAATAATCTTAATGCAAATGGAAATTTGCATTATTCTGAGTGTCTATTACTAAATGCAAATCTACTGTAGCTGTACCCTCAATCGACACATAAGGTTAAATACGACACATGTGAATAATGCCTTCAATGGTGTAGGCAGTAATGTTTTGGGCACAGAAAACTAGCTTGTAACGTGATTGATTGGGTTAGAGTCCGGCTTTTGCTGAGCTCGTTCTTCTCAATTTTCCCATCACATGTCACATTAGAATTTATTTTCAATAAAAATTAACAAAATGTTCTAAAAGTGGAAGTAAAGTGCCTATCGAGTGTTTAATAATGATACAACTATTTATAACTGTAATATATATAAGCATTTACAATCTGTTATTATTGCATCCTGTTAACATAGGTTTCATAGACAATTGGATGAGCTTTTGGGGCAGACCTGACCTGTTTAAAAGAGATGGTCTTCATCCCTCCTGGGGTGGCGCCACTCTTCTCTCTAGAAAAATGGCAAATAGTCTTAGTGTTTATACTTGACTAACTGGGGCCCAGGTCAGGAAGCAGACAGACTGGCTAAACCGACCGTCTGCTAGCTGCCTCCCGTCACAGAGGTCAGTTAATTCTCAGCACATAGAGACTCTTTCACCTAGATATCACACTATAGAGACTGTGTCTGTTCCCCGAACTAGAAAGTACAAAAAACGTCCAAACCAAGTTAAGGTTAATAATTTAATTGAGGTTCAACAAATAAAAAACAAATGTAATATGGATAAACAAATGATAAAGCTTGGCTTATTGAATATCAGATCCATTTCTACGAAAACACTTTGTAAATAATATGATAACTGATCATAATATTGATGTGCTCTGTTTGACAGAAACTTGGCTAAAACCTGATGATTACATTATTTTAAATGAGTCCACCTCCCAAGATTACTGTTATAAACATGAGCCGCGTCTAAAAGGCAAAGGGGGAGGAGTTGCTTCAATTTATAACAACATTTTCAGGATTTCTCAGAGGGCAGGCTTCAAGTATAACTCGTTTGAAGTAATGGTGCTTCATATAACATTATCCAGAGAAACCAATGTTAATGATAAATCCCCTGTTATGTTTGTACTGGCTACTGTATACAGGCCACCAGGGCACCATACAGACTTTATTAAAGAGTTTGGTGATTTTACATCCGAGTTAGTTCTGGCTGCAGATAAAGTTTTAATAGTTGGTGATTTTAATATCCATGTCGATAACGAAAAAGATGCATTGGGATCAGTATTTATAGACATTCTGAACTCTATTGGTGTTAGACAACATGTTTCAGGACCTACTCATTGTCGAAATCATACTCTAGATTTAATACTGTCACATGGAATTGATGTTGATAGTGTTGAAATTATTCAGCCAAGGGATGATATCTCAGATCATTATTTAGTTCTGTGCAAACTTCATATAGCCAAAATTGTAAATTCTACTTCTTGTTACAAGTATGGAAGAACCATCACTTCTACCACAAAAGACTGCTTTTTAAGTTATCTTCCTGATGTATCCAAATTCCTTAGCATATCCAAAACCTCAGAACAACTTGATGATGTAACAGAAACTATGGACCCTCTCTTTTCTAGCACTTTAAATACAGTTGCTCCTTTACGCTTAAGGAAGGTTAAGGAAAACAGTTTGACACCATGGTATAATGAGCATACTCGCACCCTAAAGAGAGCAGCCCGAAAAATGGAGCGCAGCTGGAGGAAAACAAAACTAAAATTAACGAAATTAACGAAAAATAAAGCCTCAACAAGTGTTGACATTTCCCAACACCACAACAGTTATGACTTTGTGAACTACTTTACTTCTAAAATCGATACTATTAGAGATAAAATTGCAACCATTCAGCCGTCAGCTACAGTATCACATCAGACAGTGCACTATAGACCCCCTGAGGAACAGTTCCACTCATTCTCTACTATAGGAGAGGAAGAATTGTATAAACTTGTTAAATCATCTAAACCAACAACATGTTAGACCCTATACCATCTAAGCTCCTAAAAGAGGTGCTTCCAGAAGTCATAGGTGTCAGGGTTTGGCAAAGGAGGAACTCAAGTGCAGACAGAATTCTCAACACGAAGGGTTTATTAACACAAAAGGGAAAACAAAACCCACAAGGGGGAAAACAACAACTAGGGCGGAAACTAAACAACTTAACAGGACGGGATTGACATGATAACAAACTCTTAAACACTAACTACAAACAAACACTCACGGCTACACAAAGACTTCTCAAAGGGGGTTACAAGGATAAACTTCTCTCACAAGCTGACCAGTAGGAACACATATGAGGTACAATGAACCGACAGAAGACAGCGCCCACTAGGGGATCTAAATAGGGGAACTAATTAAGAAACAACAGGTGGCACAGATAAGGCAATCACACCACAAGATTAGGATAACAAGGGGGACGGGGCAAGGGAACGAGACAACACAAGCACATGGCCCAAAGACAAGGCCATGTGCTTGTACACAAAACACGGGTCTGTCATGATCCTGCCTCAAGACTAGGGAAAAATCAAGGACACGAGGGCAGAATCATGACAATAGGTCCTCTTCTGACTAATATTCATTCCTCATTGTCATTAGGATATGTCCCCAAAACCTTCAAACTGGCTGTTATTAAGCCTCTCATAAAAAAAAACACAACTTGACCCCAAAGAACTTGTTAATTATAGACCAATCTCGAATCTCCCTTTTCTGTCCAAGATACTAGAAAAGGTGGTATCCTCACAATTATATTCCTTCTTAGAGAAAAATGGTATATGTGAGGATTTCCAGTCAGGATTTAGACCATATCATAGTACTGAGACTGCTCTCCTTAGAGTTACAAATGATCTGCTCTTATCATCTGATCGTGGGTGTATCTCTCTATTAGTTTTATTGGATCTTAGTGCTGCGTTTGACTTAATTGACCACAGCATTCTTTTGCATAGACTTGAACACTTTGTTGGCATCAGTGGAAGTGCATTAGCATGGTTTAAATCATACTTATATTACCGCCATCAGTTCGTAGCAGTGAATGAAGATGTATCATATCAATCACAGAAGATGTATCATATCAAGTACAGTATGGAGTACCTCAAGGCTCAGTACTAGGGCCGCTACTCTTCACGCTTTATATGTTACCCTTGGGAGATATCATCAAGAAACATGGTGTTAGCTTTCACTGTTATGCTGATGATATTTAGCTCTATATTTCCTCGCAGCCCGGTGAAACACACCAATTTGAAAAACTAACGGAATGCATAGTCGATATAAAAATTGGATGGCGAGTAATTTCTTACTGCTAAATTCAGAAAAAAACAGAGGTGTTAATTATAGGGCCTAAAAACTCTGCTTGTAATAACCTAGAACACTATCTAAGACTTGATGGTTGCTCTGTCAATTCTTCGTCATCAGTTAGGAACCTAGGTGTGCTACTTGATCGCAATCTTTCCTTAGAAAGCCACGTTTCTAGCATTTGTAAAACTGCATTTTTCCATCTCAAAAATATATCTAAATTACGGCCCATGCTCTCAATGTCAAATGCAGAAATGTTAATCCATGCATTTATGACTTCAAGGTTAGATTATTGTATTAATTGGCCAGACACTTTTATCTTAAGTGACTTACAGCGCTGTTATTACAGGACCTCAATCCCTCTGGAGAACCTGGAGTAAAGAAACACAGATGGAGATTGATCCAGCAACCTTCTGCTGACCAGTCCAGGGCTGCGTTTCCCAAAAGCATCGTAAGCCTAAGTTGATCGTAAAAACGATCGTACGATTGATCTTAATATTACGGTCTGTTTCCCAAAAGCATCGTAGCTTAAGTAGCACTTGAAAATCTTCGTAGATCTACGAGTGCTCTGGAGTAATCGTACATTCCCAAGTGCATCGTAAAAAGACAGATTTATGAGGACACCTGCAGGACAACCGGCAGATTACACTTTTATCTAGATTTAACACACTGCAACACAAGTAATATAATAATTTTGATTGTACTTTATTGAACACTTTATTGTACTCGTTTTTTGTTTACATGAATTTATAAATGAAATAAATAAAAAGGGGAAAACAAGAAAAAAAAAACACATCTAAATTAAATGAATGAACAAAAAAAATCATAAAAGAAGTAATGTGGGAAATTTGCTTCAAAGACTGGGCAAAATAGGAATGAATTCAAAAAAATCTGTCAATGACTTGCTGACGTGCACGAAAACCAGCCATGTATTGGGCATTTCTTGGTTGGCCATGTGGTCCCATGCCATCTTCGTCCTCCACATCCTCCTCCTCCACCTCTTCATCTTCCTCCCTGTTAAGTAAGGGCACTCTCATAATAATAATAATAAGTTTTATTTATATAGCGCCTTTCCAGAGCTCAAGGACACGTTACAATAAACAAACAACAATAAAGGCAATTGACAAAGAGAGCAGACAGAACAACAATAGGCAAATGAGAGTGCAAGTACAGTAAGTGAGAATTGTGTAGATGGGGCAGCAACCAGCAGAGAGAGAGGAAAATAAATAAAGTAAAAAATAAAAAACACACTAATACCTATAACATTCAGAAAATAGGTGTGTTTTGAGCATGGATTTGAATTCAGAGATAGTGTTAACAAAACGGAGTGATGGGGGGAGAGAGTTCCACATTTTGGGCGCAACAACACTGATGGAAGCATGGAAGCAAGGCGATGCCGAGGGACAACGAGAAGGCTGGAATCAGCGGATCGTAAAGAGCGAGTTGGGGTGTAAGGGAGAAGCAGGTTACAGAGGTAGGGGGGAGCAAGGCCATGCAGAGACTTAAAAGCGAGAATGAGAATTTTGAATTTAATACGGTAAGCCACAGGCAGCCAGTGAAGATCATGCAGAATTGGGGAAATATGTGCAGAACGCTTGGTGTGGGTGAGTAGTCTGGCAGCAGAGTTTTGAATGTATTGTAATTTGGAAATGGAGCTAGCTGATAGGCCGATGAAAAGTGCATTGCAGTAATCAAGACGTGAGGTGACAAATGCATGGATGACAGTTTCAGCATCAGAGATACTGATAAAGGGACAGAGCTGAGCGATACGACGTAGATGAAAGAATGCCAATTTAGTGATGGAATTAATGTGAGAGTGAAAAGATAGAGAGGAATCAAAAATTACACCAAGATTTTTAACAGTACTAGATGGTTTGATAAGAGAGCCGGCGATCTCACAGGTGAAGTTAGTAGGAATTTTATTAGTGAGTGATGAAGGTCCAGTGAAAATAATCTCAGTTTTGTCCATGTTAAGTTTTAGAAAATCTGAATGAAGCCAATCTTTTATTTCATGTACACAGGCAGAGATTTTGTCAGTTGTGAAAGATAAAGTTGATGTACAGGTAGTATATAATTGAATGTCGTCAGCGTAGAAATGATAATTAAAACCCTGACGGCGGAGGATCTGACCAAGAGGGATTATATAGATTATAAATAATAATGGCCCAAGAATGGCTCATCTGCACTGCAATGTTGTGCAGCATAGCTGTTACTATTATTACTGCACAGCACTTTTGTGGAGTAAACAAAAGACCACTGCTGGACTGGTGAATTGCCCGAAAGCGAATCTTCCACCTCCCTATTGTGCGTTCCACAATACTACGTGCAACACGGTGTGCCTCGTTGAAATTTGTCTCCCTGTTATTCATAGGATTAGCCACAGGCGTGAAGAGATATGGCCTCAGTGGGTAACCACTGTCCCCAAGCAGCCTCCACTGTCCCTGTAAGTTTTGTGCTTCCTGACCAACAGATGAATTGGTAAACATGAAGGAGTCGTGTGTGCTTCCGGGCCACCTTGCCATAATGTCTGTAATCAAACCCTTATGGTCACAGATCACCTGGCAGTTGATAGCTGCATAGCCTTTGCGGCATATATATACATGGCCATCCACAGATGGTGTAAGGATAGGGATCAAGGTACCATCGATCACTCCAATGACCTGTGGGATGTGATGATGTGTTAAAAAATACTGTTGTATTTCTGTGATGTCCTGTCTTGATGCTGGAAATTGAATGTGTTCCACAGCAAGTGGAAGTAATGCATTGGTGACCGCTTGAACAGCTCTTGAAACTGATGCCTTACTTAGTCCAAGCCCATCACCAAGTACCTGGAGAAAACTGCCTGTTGCATAAAATCTCAAGGCTGATAGGAGTTGGATTTCAGGGGACAAGGCAAAATTTCTCCTGGTGGCACGCATCAGCTGAGGTCCAATACTATTTAGCAATTGGGCTATTTGTCCTCTTGGCAGACGGTATCGCCTTATTATAGCCATGTCATCAAGGATATCGAAGGGGGTTTGATGCTGTCTGATGAAGGCATTTAAAGTCACCAGTCTACTTCGTGGTAGTCTCTGTCTTTGTCTTTCTCTGACCCTCAATTGAAGAACACGCTGTAGTGCAGCCATGATTTCCTCTGCAAGTCTAGTGAGGTGTAAACTCTATACTAATCCTAGCTTAATTGAAGAAACCATGTGAAGGTCATCAGGCTGTGATAATGTTCACATGGACATCAAAAACACTGCATATAGCTTTATTAATTAAAAACATTGCATAGTTTTATTAATTTGGGTTATTCAGTTCCCCACAACCTGCAAAATACATTGTACAGTGAGATGAGTCATAACTACATATAGAAAACATTTCACATTGCACAAATTACTGAAACAATAAATCACATTACCTGTGTCTTCTGGCAAGATAATTGGCACAGAAATTGAGGGCCTTGCAAAACTCATCTCCTCTAGTGCAAGCCTCCTCTCTTCTAAGGCCAGTTTGGCCTTCTTGAGCTCAATGAGCTGCTGTTGGAAGTTGTTGTCTCTCTCATTGGCTTCTTGAAGGCATTGCCTACTGTCTTTCAAGACATCTAGTTTCTCTCTCTCCAGCTGCACTAGGTCCTGACTACAGCTACAGACATTCTCAAACTGCTGAGTTGTTGTGGCTGCAGTCTGGACCACTGAAGATGGAGGCTGTGGCCTGGAAGGGTTTTTTGGAGGACTAGGAGATGGTATGTGCTCGGAGATGGCAGATGAAACTGATGGTTCCTCTGAGCATGAAGGACCTGACTCAGGTTCAGGCTCAGGCTCAGGCTCAGGTTGAGTTATCCCTACTCCTCCATGGATGTCAATACCACCACTAATTCCATCTGAAGCACTTGTGCCAAGTATTGACAATGCCTTTTCTTCCTCGGCTGTAAGAAGGGGGGACTCATTGGTCCCACCACCTGTTTTTTTAATTGCAGTCCTCTGCAGTGCCCTCTTCCTTTTTGCCAGGCTTGCAAAATCCTGCCACTTCTTGCGGACCTCCTTCCCTGACCTTTGAACACCCCTGGTTGCAGTTAGTTTGGTAGCAATGTCCTCCCAGATGTTTTGTTTTTCTTTATTAGTATGGTGTCCTTTAAATCTGGTAAAAATCACATCTTTGTTTTTCTCTATCTCCTCTAAGAGGACATTAGTTTCATCCTTTTGAAAGGTATCTTTTCTTGTTTTTTTTTTGTTCAGCCATTTTGTCAGTGTCTCCGCCTGTATGTAGGTGCTTTATATAGACTTGATTGTCTTGATTGGTAATCCAAAACAGATGACAATTATTAGGTTAAACGTTCAGAATACGATTCCATATAAGGTTAAATTTCAGCACTTCGCGAATGGACAGCGACTCGTAAGTAGCACGTAGAGCGCGTTCTCGCGTGTTCTCGCGTGTTCATGTTAAGTGCATTTTTGGAAAACGCTCGTGGAATTGCTGCGAGCGTTCGTAAGTTTGCACGTAGAAAACGCTCTTAAGAGCTAAGTTACATCGTTATCGGGAAACCCGGCCCAGTTCAGTTCACTACCCCATAGAAATAATGAAGCTTTATCAAATTAACATGCAATTGTAAAAATATAAAATTAAATTCAACAGCCTTGATGTCCCTCTCATCATGATCAGATTGAGTCTGACTGCAGCAGTGAGGGATGTGATGGACAGATGTGGGTTCACCCTCTGTAAACATTCAAGAACAGAACAATGTCTGAATAAAGTTGTGTTTCATGTGTTGTTGACTTGTATTTTATTTATTGTGACGGTTACTTTTATTTATTATTTTACTTGTTTATTCATGTCTCGTGTTGTTGTCAGAAAATAAAATATAGCCTAATTGTTTCATTAACACATACATTAATTCATTACTTGACTGAATATTTAGATGTATTCTTCTTGACTGTATTTGTCTAGTGTGAAGTTATGCATAGATATGAAAAAAAAACGAATTACAATTTATTTTACAAAAAATATAATTAGTAGTCACCATTTATCATTATTATTGTTGATAAGTGTTGGGGTGGGCTAGAAATGCTTTCTGAGGTAATCTTAATTTTTAAGTAGTAATACTTACATTTTTCAAGTGAAAAATTAACGTTCTTCTCCAAAGGCGAGATCTTCAAGCAGCTGATCAACGTCTTATTTGTGCAGATATTACAAATACTGCAAAAGCTGAGGTAAACCGTACGAGGTAGGGTTGTGGAGTTACTGATGCTATGAAGGGTGTAGCAGAAATGAGTCAAATCAGACAAATCAAAGAGTCTATCAGAACTGTGTGCATTGAAACATGAGCTGAATTCCTCAGGAAGTCATAAATCAGTTCTAGTGCCACAAGAACCAAGCAAGATAACCAACCAACCAACTTGTTCACACAACAGCTTTCAACATTAACACCAATAGAACAATTATTGACAATTTTAATTCGAAGAAGAGATTGTCAAATTTATTGTTCGCGATTGGAATGCAACGCTGGACATCACATGTAAACCCAGGAGATCAAGTTAAATGCTTGCATTGACTTCCCCCCCCCAGCCAGTGAAACCAGACTGAAATTCCTAAGGGGGAAGGGCTTTAAACCTTTGTCTTCACAGAAGTAAGTAAGTAAGTAAGTAATTTTAATTTATAAAGCACATTTACACACAGCGCAAAACTGACCAAAGTGCTGTACAATGAATAGCTAAAAAGACAATCAAAATATAAACACATAGATTGAATAATCATAATTATATAAAACATTAATAAAAAATAAGCCTTCAATATCACGTCACACAACACAGAAGTACAGAAAACAAACAGAGGTACCAGGTTAGGGAACAAGGAAAGCCAAGGAATAAAAATGTGTTTTTAACCTGGATTTGAATGTAGCAATGGAGGGGGCAGATCTAATATCCTGGGGGAGCTGGTTCCACAAACGTGGGGCAGCAACTGCAAAGGCTCTGTCACCTCTCTGTTTAAGCCGTGAGCGCGGCACAAGCAGGAGCCCTTTGTTTGAGGATCTCAGTGACCTTTGAACCGAGTATGGTTGTACAAGGTCGGTGATATAGGTCGGGGCGAGCCCATTAAGTGCCTTAAAAACAAACAATAAAACTTTAAACTGAAACTGGGAGCCAATGCAAAGATGCCAAAATGGGAGTGATGTGCTCGCGCCTCCTAGTGCCAGTTAAAAGACGCGCTGCTGCATTTTGTACTAACTGCAGACGTCTAAGTGATGATTGTGGGAGGCCCAAGTAGAGGGAATTGCAATAATCCAGCCGTGATGTAATAAAGGCATGGATAACTATCTCAAGATCGTTAAAAGATAGGAATGACTTCAGGCGGGAAATCATTCTGAGCTGGTAAAAACTATTTTTAACAACAGAACTAATCTGTTTGTCAAGGCAGAGTTCTGAGTCAAGAATGACACCCAAATTTCTAGCATAGGGTTTGATAAATGGAGTGAAGTTACCTAAATGTTGTACCACAGTGCATCTTGCCTTGGGAGGACCAAACACAATCACCTCTGTCTTGTCACTGTTTAACTGGAGAAAGTTATCAACCATCCAAGTTTTAATGTCTTGGAGACAGGCCAGAAGAGATTGTATGGAATCCCTAGATTTTAGAGGCAAGTACAACTGTGAATCATCTGCATAGAGATGAAAAGAGATGTTATGCTTCCTTATGATGTCACCCAGTGGGAGCATATACAGGCTAAAAAGCATAGGACCCAAGATGGATCCTTGAGGGACCCCATATAAAACAGAAGCAGAGGATGAGGAGAACTTGCCAATAGATACTGAGAAGGTCCTATCATTGAGATAGGAACGGAACCAAAGTAATGCAGTCTCCCTAATGCCCACCTGCTGATCAAGGCGAGTAAGGAGGATGTTGTGATCGATAGTGTCGAAGGCGGCACTAAGATCCAATAATATCAGGATGGCACTATCACCTGAATCTAGTGTAAGGAGAAGATCATTGGTTACTTTGAGCAGAGCGGTTTCAGTACTATGAAATGATCTAAAACCTGACTGAAAAGGTTCTAGTATATTGTGAGTGGTCAAAAAGGGGAGCAGCTGTGACAGAACGGCTTTTTCCAAAATTTTAGAGATAAAAGGAAGCTTGGAAATGGGACGGTAGTTATTTAGGAGTTTAACATCGAGATCATGTTTTTTGAGCATGGGCTGGACAACCGCATGCTTAAAACATGTAGGGACAGTTCCAGATGCAAGACATAGATTTAAGATGACCAGAATGGAGGGACCGACTACATCAAAAACATCCTTTATAATAGAAGAGGGGATAGAATCAAAAGATGAAGTAGTAGGTTTCATATGTGATACTAAATTCCTCAATTCAATGAGAGAGATGGGCTGAAATTGGTTAAAAGTAGCCAGAACCCCTGAGCAACCAGGTGGAGCCCTTACTTACTACTTACTTACTTACTTACTTACTAAAGTTTATACTTGACTAACTGAGACCCAGGTCAGGAAGCAGCCAGACTGGCTAAACCAACCGTCTGCTAGCTGCCGCACGTCACAGCAGACATTTAGTTTTCAGCACATAGAGACTATTTCACCTAGATGTTACACTATAGAGACTGTGTCTGTTCCCCGAACTAGAAAATACAAAAACCGTCCAAACCAATTTAAGAGTAACAATTTAATTGAGGTTCAGCAAATAAAAAAAACATACAATATGGATGAAAAAATTATAAAGCTTGTCTTATTAAATATCATGTCCCTTTCTACGAAAACACTTTTTGTAAATAATATGATCACTGATCATAATCTAGATGTGCTCTGTTTGACAGAAACCTGGCTAAAACCTGATGATTACATTATTTTAAATGAGTCTACCTCCCAAGATTACTGTTATAAACATGAGCCACATACAAAAGGTAAAGGGGGAGGTGTTGCTTCAGTTTATAACAATGTTTTCAGGATTTCTCAGAGGGCAGGCTTCAAGTACAAGTCGTTTGAAGTAATGGTGATTCATATTGCATTATTTAGAGAAACAAATGTTAATGATATATCCCCTGTGATGTTTGTACTGGCTACTGTATAAAGGCCACCAGGGCACCATACAGACTTTATTAAAGAGTTTTCTGATTTTATATCCGAGTTAGAGCTGCAGATAAAGTCTTGATATCCATGTTGATAATGAAAAATATGCATTGGGATCTGCATTTATAGATGTAATAATAAAACCTTCGTAATCATCGGGAAGAAGGAGGCGGGAACCGGCAGACAATCAAATAAGAAACTTTAATTACAAAATAAACACAAAACTGCGCATCAGCCCCTGATGCAAGCAAATAAAAACCAAAACATAAAATAAAGCCCAGGCCTGGTACTCTCTCCTCCTTCACTGTCATCGCTCCAGTTTTATATGCTTCCATCTCCTCCGTGGGACTCGGTGGGTCAAGCAGGTGTCGCTCATCTCCAATCACTCCACCGGCCTCGCCCATTCCCACAGTCCTCGGCCCCGCCCCACTCGTCACAATAGACATTCTGAACTCTATAAGGGTTAGACAACACATCTCGGGACCTACTCATTGTTAAAATCATACTCTAGATTTAATGCTGTCACATGGAATTAGTGTTGATGATGTTGAAATTATGCAGCCAAGTGATGATATCTCAGATCATTATTTAGTTTTGTGCAAACTTCATATAGCTAAAACTGTAAATTCAACTTCTTGTTACAAGTATGGTAGAACCAACACTCCTACCACAAAAGACTGCTTTGTAAGTAATCTTCCTGATGTATCCAAATTCCTTAGCATATCCAAAACCTCAAAACAACTTGATGATTTAACAGAAACTATTGACTCTTTCTTTTCTAGAATTTTAGATACGGTTGCCCCTTTACACTTAAGGAAGGTTAAGGAAAACAGTCTGACAGCATGGAATAATGAGCACACTCTCACCCTAAAGAGAGCAGCCCGGAAAATGGAGCGCAGCTGGAGGAAATCAAAACTAAAAGTATTTTGTATTGCTTGGCGGGAAAGTAACCTATCCTACGGAAATTCATTAAAAACTGCTAGATCTGATTACTTTTCATCTCTTTCAGAAGAAAACAAAAATAACACCAGGTATTTATTAATTATTTATTTCCCCAAATAAACTACCTTTTTTCTATGATCCCCATCACTCCTACAGATAAATGGTTCAAAACTCTTAATTCATTAACAACACAATTTTATTGGAAAAACAAAAAACCCAGGATATCACTCTCAACACTACAAAATAAAAAATCACATGGGGGGCTTGAGGCACCAAACTTCCATCACTACTTTCTGGCAAATCAATTAAAGTACATAGTTAAATGGATCAATATACACAAGCATAATTATCCTTGGCTAGAACTGGAACAAAACCAATGCACAAATATCTCAGTTGCAGACCTCCCCTTCCTCTCACAATCAATCAAGAAATCCAAACTCTGCCAAAACATTACCATCCATTCAACTCTGACAGCCTGGTGGAAACGAACCAAATCACAAAATCATCACTAGAATTAAACAGGTTCACCCGACTCTGGCACAACCCAGAATTCATGATACAGAATAAACCTCTTTATTTCCCCACATGGGCACAAAAAATCTTCACGACTTATTTGAGAACCAACATTTCATGTCATTTAACACACTCGCACAAAAATATGGGGTTGGGAGAGAAAAATTCCTTCAATATCAACAACTTAGACTTCAAATTAAAGATTAAACCACACTTACCAACAATACATTACAACCTTCCCAGCTTATAGAAGAAATTTTGAAAATTAATAACTTCAAAAAATTAACCTCCCAACTATATACATTGATTTCCAACCAAAACACAACAATAACACTCCCAACAACCATGTGGGAAACCGACCTGGCCATCTCTTCCAACCCTGAGTACTGGGAACAAATCTGTAAGAATACATTTTCCATGACCGATAACACAAACCTGCAGCTTATACAATATAAAGTTATTCATAGAACTCACATCACCCAAAGTAAAATGTTCAAAATGGGCCTACACAACACCGATATTTGTTCACAATGCACTTTAGGTAGCACAGACGACTATTTGCACGCCATGTGGCATTGCCAACCAGTTCACTCTTTTTGGATTACAGTCACTGAGACACTGTCCACTATCCTGAGCCACAGAATCCCATCATCACCAACACTTTGTCTCATAGGCGACTTTTCCAAAATCCATATCCCGCAAAAATACAGGAATCCATTGCTCATCTCTCTAGCTGTCGCTAAGAAAGTAGTTCTCCAAAACTGGAAATCAAAAAATTCTTGCCACATCAAACAATGGACAAATTTAATTTCAGAATACATCTCAATGGAAAAACACAAGGCACACAGAAGGAAGCAATCATCATCAGCCTTTGAAAACACCTGGTCCCCATTTTTGACATTTCTTAACACCACACAAAAATAATTACAAGCCAAATGTACATTACCAGATATATACCTCACTACTTTCGTTATGTAAGTTTATATATTCTTTCTTTTCACTTTTGCTTTTGCCCTTGCAGCTATCACTGCATACATACACACAGTATCCACACCTATGCATAACATGTTTCAATATTTTTTTTTTTCTAACATCCACTAGGGCTGTTTTTTTTTTTGTTTTTTTTCTTATATATATTGTTACAGTAGATTAATGGAATTAGTTAATGCATTTTCATTGTACTGCTTTGTTATGTTATGTTATGTTATGTTATGTTATGTTATGTTATGTTAAAAATGCAATAATAAAAAAAAAAAAAATATTTATTTCCCAACATCACAGCAGTAATGACTTTATGAACTACTTTACTTCTAAAATCGATACTATTAGAGATAAAATTGTAACCATTCAGCCGTGAGCTACTGTATCACATCAGACAGTGCATTATAGATCCCCTAAGGAACAGTTCCTAACTATAGGAGAGGAAGAATTGTATAAACTTGTTAAATCATCTAAACCAACTGCATCATAGGGCCCGACGAAGGAGGGGGCGCCGCCTGAGGAGGAACACGATCATGATATCTACCGAGGGGCAGCAAATATATTTATAATACTAGTGCTAGCAAATATATTTAGTGTGTTCAAAGTGAATAAACTATCCTAATTATTATTTTAAATTGGCTTACTCAAATATTTGGTTTTCCTATACTTGTTGAGTCTACTTATTTTTTTATTTGTCATAGTTCCAAATGTAGTGCTTAAAGTTTTTCAATTCATAAGATATATTTCCTTGATTACACAGATTTAAAAGTTGCTAATAGAAAGTGTAACAATTATTCATCATAGAAGAACAAGGAATATACAACAGACAATGATTTCAACCGAAAGGGAGCAATTTAATTTCAAATAAATAAGCAGATGATGTATGTCTATTAAAATGCTTAATACACATACATCATATTTACAATGATTTCACAATATGTGACATAGTCAGACTGTACACTAAAATGGGACAGCTCGAAAACAAGCATAAAGATACAGATCTGAAATCTTTAAACATCTCATGAATTTATCGTTGATGTGCAGAGATATTTATATATATATATATATATATATATATATATATATATATATATATATATATATATATATATATATATATATATATATATATATCATTGTTTTTTTTTTTTTTTTTTTTTTTTTTTTTTTTACAAATAATTAAACCAACAACAATAAATAGTAAAAGCACATCAACGAAAGACTGTTTAGCAGTACCATCATTCCAATGGTTTAACAATCCAGTTTTTGAAAAGCACAAGAAGGCTTCTCAGCTTTTCTAAATTATTATAAGCTTCCTTACTGCCTTGAAAGGCTGCCTCACAGGTTGTTAAATGTCTGCTGCACTTTTGCAACTGTTGCAACTCGTTTTTTAGATCCTCAACGTTCTGTATGATAGCTTTCAGCTTGTTGCACATCTCTTTGTTGAGACCCTTTAGATCAGCTGCCTCCTGCAAATAAGAGCTGAATGTAGCGATGAGATTGCATTTGAGGTTTTCATGCTTATTTGCCTCCTTAATGCATCCAACTGAGTGGGACCTTTTGTGATTCCTCAGGGCTGAAGCAGCTGTCTTTTCCTTCAAAAAGAAGCAACCAGTCACTATTAAGAGCCTTTTTTCTCCTCCAAAATCTGTCTAACACCATCATATGAAATAAAAATACCAAAGAATAGTTATATTTTGGGCCATTTTCTGACTCATGACTTGTAATATTTCTTACATATATGTTAATGTTCTTCACAACCCACTAGATGATTGCTCAACCAGAACAAAATATGTAATCTTAGTTTATACAGTAGAAACAGGTTTTTAAAAACCCACCAGATATGTAAAGGCATCTTCACCCAATGCTGCCATTTTTTGCATAGCCACAATATGTGCAGAATGATTGGTGTGTAGTAAAGACAGCAGCAGGAGTAAACCTAGAAATGCAAGAGAAAAATGTTATTAAAAGTCTTTTAATAAATTAAAAAAAAAAAAATAATTATATATATATATATATATATATATATATATATATATATATATATATATATATATATATATAAAATTGCTTAAACATCTAAAAAATAAAATAATCTAAAATGTAAAAATCTAAAATCTAAATGATCATTAACTGATGTTTTGTTCTGTAGATGTTGACAGAATGAGGATGTGCTACATGAACTCTAGTTTTTCTTAGAGAAAATATTGTAATACTGTTAAGTCTAAATCTGAAAACAGACTTACCAGTGGTGCAAAGCTGTATTCTGTATGCCATGTTGAGACACTTTATTGATGTGCATAGATGCGTTTAGCCATATTTAAGCTCTCCAATTGCTCATCCATTATCAATTAATCAGTGGGGATTTTTCACTGATGCATAGTTGCAAAAACCTCTGATTCACACATATCCAAACTCATTTTCTCCACCAACGGTAAATGTTTTAAAAATGTTTGCAATAATATGAGTTTTTGGTGTCTATATATTTTACATATCATAATTGTATATTTCATTAACTTATATTATATTATATTAACTGATATAATATATAATTTACAAACATAATAATACTGTGCTACCTTAAATATACAGATATTTACCAATATTATACAGGTGGTAAAACAGAAGGCCACATTCTAAATGAGAGTTAATCAAAAGCGCTTTTATGGGCAACAAAGGTAAAACAAGACAAGGTTTGTTTTTATTTATCTATTTATTTTATGACATTAAAATAATGCTAGAAACATTAACAAACATTACATTTGATACTCAATAATGTACACTTGTGACATATAAACTAATAGTTAGATGAATTAAAAAAAAATGGAAGAGTTTACTGAACTTTAAATACATAAAAACAAAAGTAAAAGCAATTGCATACGCAATACTGAGGAAATATATATGTGACCATGGACCACAAAACCAGTCTTAAGTGTGAATTTTTCGAAATTGAGATTTATACATCACCTGAAAGCTGAATAAATAAGCTTTCCATTGATGTATGGTTTATCAGGGTCGGACAATATCTGGCTGAGATACAACTATTTGAAAATGTGGAATCTGAGGGGCAAAGAAAACTCAAAATACTGAGAAAATCACCTTTGAAGTTGTCCAAATGAAGTCTTAGCAATGCATATTACTAATCAAAAATTAAGTTTTATATATTAACAGTAGGAAATTTACAAAATATCTTCGTGGAACATGATCTTTACTTAATATCCTAGTGATTTTTGGCGTTAAAGAATAATATTGACCCAAACAATGTTTTTTTGGCTATTGCTAAAAATATACCCCAATGACTTAAGACTGGTTTTGTGGTCCAGGGTCACATATGCACATAAATATGTATTGTATATGATTATGTTTATTATAATTATATACCGATCCCTTTGAGCTGCATGTGCCACATAACATTTCAGTTATAGGCCTATTAATTTTCACTTTTCAAAAAAATTTAATCATTTTTAATTTTCAATAAATGCCTCTCTGAGCTGATATGCATTTAGAAAATGGTGAGGAAATGTTTCAGAATGTATCGGGATGGTTGCATCAACAAATAAATCCACAGTCCCTGGGGTTTTGCACTTTTTTTTCAATCATTATTATGCATTGCTTACAAATATTAGCAGAACAGGAATCAGTTTAAAATATTTATCTAAGCAAAGAACAGCCACATGCTCCGCACCATCCTACCTCTGCTCCCTCTTACGAATTTATATCTCCTCCTGATAAAAATCTAATTCCATAATATTATCATTTACTGTTCTTCGGAGGTGGAATTATCTTCCTAAACCCTATCTAAATCCACTGGATCATCTGGATGAAATGAGATAGAGCTGTGTGTCATCAGCAATGGTAGGAGAAACCACTGGCCTGTAGGATGGGTCCCAGTGATGTAATGTATATAAAGAAGAGGAGGGGTCCAAGCACTGATCCCTGAGGAACCCCAGTGACCAGTCAATGTGCCTTAGATACCTCCCCACCCCAGGCCACCCTGAAAGACCTAGTGAGACAGGATACAAACCAGCAAAGTGGAATCCCTGTGATGCCCAGTGATGAGGATGGACAGGAGGTTCTGATGATTCACCATGTCAAAAGATATATCCAGCAAAATAAGAACTGATGATTTGGAATCAGCTTTCGCAATCCACAGGGCCTCAGTGTCTGACAGTAGTGCACTCTCAGTTGAATGGCCACTCCTGAAGTCTGAATGGTTGTGTATAATGATACCTGGTTAAAAACAACTTGTTCTAGTTTTTTTGCTATTAAAGGAAGGAGAAAGAGATGTCTGTAGCTATATGTAAGTGAAGTGTTTAATGTCGGTTTTTTGAGCAGTGGGGTTACCTGGGCCTGCTTAAATGCTGTGGGGAAAGTGACTGTGAGAAGAGATGTGTTTATGATGTGTGTGAGTTGTGGTAAATGTGTAGTTGAGATTGTTTGGAGAAGGTCTGAGGGGATTGGGTCTAGTGGGCATGTTATCTGATGGCTGTATAGGTGAAGTTTGGATACTTCTGTCTCAGTGAGGGGACAGAAGGACAAGGGGGAAGTTTAGGCGTGAATGTGGTTGGTTTGAGTTTACTGTATGTGTGTGTGTGGAGCTGAGAACTGACTACTGATTGTTCTGATTTTTTCTGTGAAGAATGTGTCAAATTCATCAGCTGTTATAGAAGTGGTGGAGGGGGACAGAGTGGGGAATCAAATGTTTTGAAGAGGTTATGTGTGTCTGTAGCACTGTTTATCTTGTTATGAAGATATATGAAGATTTGGTGGTATGGACTTGAGCAGAGAAAGATGAAAGCAAAGACTGATACATACTCAGGTCAGACAGATCTTTTGATTTGCATAATTTTCTCTCTGCGGCCATGAGTTTGCACCAATGCTCATAAAGAACAGTGGATAAGGGGTTAGAAGGAGTAGCCAGTGCTGGCCTGGAGGAGAGAGGACATTGTCTAGACAAGAAGTTAAAGTAGAGCATAAAGTGTCAGTTGCTGCATTAACGTCCAGAAATTAGGAAATGGGTAGGTGAGGGAATGTTGTCTGCACTCTGCAGTATAATTACGTGTGTAAATTAAGTCAAGTTGCCTGATTTGTGAGTGCTTGTAGTGGTAAGGTGTTTGAAATCAAATGAAGCTACAGTAGGAGTGAATGGAAGTCTGCAGCTTGTTTGTCCAGATGAATGTTAAAGTTGCCAAAGACTTAAAGTAGACTTCTATCCTCCACTGTTGGGGAAAGTTACTTTTAAAAGAAATGCATTACGATATTCTGGTACTCACTAAAAAAAAGAAACTAATTATGTAACTTCAGAACTTTTTATTTAAAGTAATGCGTTACGTTACTTTTGCATTACTTTTTAAATCTGGGCAGGATCTGCTTTTTGTTTTTAATATAAAAAGTTGTTCTTTCTTTTACAAATGTAAAAGCCCTTTCTCAACAAAAGTGAAATGAATATGCCTCAGGCTGAAGGAAATGTAAATTCATGTCTGCACAGTAGGGCTGTTCGATTACACAATTATTGGAATTGATCCAATTCCTGGTCCTGGAATCGATGGTAATCTGTTCCAAGAATCGATTCCTCACTGTTGTTTTCGATTCTTGTTTTTTTAAGATTAAAGGAACCTAATCTCACCATGATGACTGCAGAATAGGTAGTATAATGTATTATTCCTATAATATGAGAAAAAATATGACTATTTTAGACGATACGAAAATTGCCTGTGAAATTAGTCATAGCCCAGCTCAGCAGGGACATGCGTTTATTGCATTAATTAGATAAGACATGAAGTGTCTAAAATAAATGTGCACAGTTCAGCTGAATGATGAAGTTTACTTTGTATATTTTGCACAATATTAACAAACTGTACACTGAAACAAAATAACCAGAACATTAATGACTGATAGAGCTCATGGGAATAAGGACAGCAGACCAACCAGCTATTCTAGGAAGGTGCCCAGTTGCCCAGGAGGCCGTTAAATTACCACTACATGGATTTTTATAGGAGCTTTTACAGTAAAGTTCAATAAAGTTTATCGTGGACCCCAGTTTAAAAATGCTTTAACTTTTAGGTTATTCAGTTTAAGTTTGTTTTAGTACTTCAACCTGAAATAAATTTAAGTTATTATTATTATTATTTGTAATGTGTATTTTAAGTAATTAAATTTTTTATTAACTTAGTTTCAGTTAACAATGTTAACTATTCTCTGTGTAATGTATGAAACAGAGAATAAATTACTTGAAGCAATATGTAAATTTTTTAGTAAACACTGTATTGGTTTTAAAGTCAAAAACTAAAAAAATTGTCACTTTAAGAAAATTAATAATGCTTAATTGTATGCTGTATAATATCATTATTATTCAATGGAACACATTGCTAGTTTTGAATCCAATGGTAATTTATTTATGCTCCAAATTGGTAAAAGACATGTTTCATGTTCTCCATTACACAAGATCTTTGTTAATAGGGCAGTTTAAAACTTTCAAAGTGGAATTAAGACTATAAACCTTGATGACGTAACTGTGATTCAGAGCACCCTCTGTAAAAGACCTGTAATGAGAACGCTCTTATCCTGATATCTCTTATCATAATTTTTATTGCTGACATCATGTGAAATTGCAAAATGTGACAAAAACCAGACTTTGCCGAATATAAATTTTTAATCTAATAATGAAATCATACAGAAGAATACAAAGTCTTATGTCATCTTGGTGGTTTGCTGAGTGTGTTAATTAGTAAGATTTTAATTGCTTTGAGCTTCTGGTCGAATTCTGGTAGAATTATTTGGCCTCTTTTGGTTCTCATCAAAATTGGTACATTGTGATGAAGTGTTGCCACCATAGACTGTGGTTGCCAGCCACACTTGCAGCCAGGGCCGGTGCTGAGATTTTCGATGATGCTGGGCTGAGCATACATGAATATTCATGAATTTCCTGTTTCACGTTAAAGCGACTATACATTACATACTAAATATTAGTATATTGTCACTGAAACATAAACGATTTTCAAAAAGGTATGTTTTAGCATAGAATGACATTATGCTTAGATTATTGTTGTTTTTATTACTATTGTTAATATGCAAAATAATTTATAGACTGTGTCATGGTTAGTGATATAATGTATAAATAAAATGTATGATGATTATTCTGTGTCATTCCTAATCGTTTTATCAATCATTAAAAAAATGTTTTTAATAACAAAGTGAAAGCTGAATGCACACATGAACTGTAATATAAACATTCTTAATCTCTGTATTTTTTTATTTATTTACCCAAAAATTATCAATTTAGTACATAAAAGGCACTATATAGTTAAAAAAAATAAATAAATAAATGTAAAAATGTCTTATGTCTTATACTGCATTGTGGTGCACTTGAAAATAATTTTGACTCAAATGTGTATTGGTCAAGTTTTGAAATCCACAACCTTGCAGTACTTTAACAATGTTTTGCTTATTTTCTACAAACTTATAACAATTAAAATGTTTTGTAGTTTAATAACAAATGGCTAAATCAAACCATGCAGTAATTTGTATATTTTCATTTCAAAGATAAGAGTAGATTGCTTTTGCAGAATAATAACTGTGGTGGGGGGGCGTGGTTTAGCAAAGTTTGCAGCGGGAGAGAGGATCAGGAGACGAGCGGTAAGTGAGTGGTTTGGGCAGAAATTATTATCACCTGTTTCTTGTTCTAGTAATTGGCGTGGAGAGGGTATAAAACGTCAGGAGAGACGGAAGCAAGTGAGAGAGAGTGGGACTGCTGACGGGAGTCGAGACCGGAAACCGGAAGCCGGAAAGCGAAAGCACCGAGTGTATGCAGCAAAATAGAAGTCACCATATGGTGTTTGAAAACGTTTGTTTAATTTCTGTTAATAAATATACGTCAGCAGTCCAGCCGACCCCTTGTCCTCTTCCTTACCCATACGAACTCACAACACTGGTGCCGAAACCCGGGAAGGAAGACGGACCGACGCCGCCGCCATGCAAAAACCCGTCCTCCACGCCGCTTGCGGACATCATTTCTTCCCTCGCGGTCCTCCACCGCGAGCAACACCAGGCGCTGCTGGATCTGAGGACCGTCTTGTCCGGAATGTCAGTTGGTGAACCCACCGGCCGCCCCAAAAGCGCCACGCCCTCTCCCATTAATGCAGGCCCCCTTCGAAAGAATTGGTATGGACCTCATCGGGCCATTAGAGCGATCGGCACGAGGACATCGCTTTGCCTTAGTCATAGTTGATTATGCAACACGATATCCTGAAGCAGTGGCCCTCCGCAACATTTCCGCTAAAAGTGTTGCGGATGCCCTGTTTCGTCTTATCTCCCGGGTGGGGGTTCCAAAAGAAATCCTTACTGATCAAGGCACGGCGTTTATGTCACGTACGCTACGCGAACTATACGGATTGTTGGGCATTAAGTCGATTCGAACGAGCGTCTATCACCCACAAACGGATGGCCTGGTCAAACGATTTAATCGCACTCTTAAAGCAATGATCCGTAAGTTCGTTCAGAAAGACGCCAAAAATTGGGATAGGTGGCTAGAGCCCTTGTTATTCGCTGTGCAAGAGGTCCCTCAAGCCTCCATGGGGTTTTCCCCCTTCGAGCTTCTCTATGGATGCAAGCCCCGGGGGGTGCTGGACGTTCTGAGAGAAACTTGGGAGGAGGGGATCTCGATTATGAGGTAATACGGTCCGATAGGAACGGGGCGCATCAGGTTTACCATCTCAATCTCCTTAAAAAATGGAATGAGGCGGAATCAGTGATGTTGGCAACGGTGATTGGGGGGGAGGATGATCTCTGGCCAGAGGCGAATCTCAAACCACAATCCCTCGCCCTGGCTCCAGGTGGAGATCACCTCTCGCCGTGCCAACTCACTGATTTAACGAAGTTACAGGCAGATTTTGCCGATGTCTTTTCGCCCCTACCGGGCCGTACTAACCTAATTCAGCACCATATCGAGACCGAGCAGGGCGTGGTAGTTCGCAGCCGGCCGTATCACTTACCTGAGCACAAGAAAAAAGTAGTTCAGGCTGAATTAGGCGCTATGCTTGACATGGGGGTAATAGAAGAATCCAACAGTAACTGGGCGAGCCCGATAGTTTTAGTTCCGAAAACGGACGGCTCAGTCCGGTTCTGTGTGGATTATCGCAAGGGTGAATGCTGTGTCGAAGTTCGACGCGTATCAAATGCCGCGGGTTGGCGAGTTGCTTGATCGGTTAGGCACGGCTCGCTTTTATTCGACATTGGACTTAACAAAGGGTTATTGGCAGATCCCCTTGTCTCCATTATCCCGAGAAAAAACAGCTTTCACAATGCCGTTTGGTTTACACCAATTTGTTACCCTTCCCTTTGGCTTGTTCGGGGCGCCTGCAACCTTTCAGCGCCTCATGGATAGAATCTTGCGGCCCCATGCGGCATATGCGGCTGCCTACCTGGATGATATCATTATGTTCAGTAATGAATGGCAGCGGCATATGCAGCATCTGAGGGCTGTTCTGAGGTCGCTGAGAGGAGCTTGCCTCACGGCCAACCCAAAGAAGTGTGCGATTGGGCGAGTGGAAGTAAGGTATCTGGGCTTCCACTTGGGGCATGGACAATATCCCCAAATTGATAAGACAGCCGCTATTGCGACCTGCCCACGTCCCAAGACCAAAAAGGAGGTGAGGCAGTTCTTGGGGCTGGCGGGATATTATAGGCGGTTTATTCCTAATTATTCGGACCTCACCAGCCCCTTGACTGACCTCACTAAAAAGGAGGTGCCAGATACGGTCCAGTGTACGGAGCCGTGTCAGCAGGCTTTTACCCAGGTCAAGGCTGCTCTATGTGGCGGGCCGTTATGACACTCTCCTGACTTTTCTCTCCCTTTTCTGTTGCATACAGACGCGTCGGACAGGGGGCTGGGGGCGGTCCTGTCCCAGGAGATAGAGGGGGAGGAACGGCCGGTGCTGTACATTAGCCACAAGCTCTCAAAGAGAGAGGCTAAGTACAGCACCATTGAAAAAGAATGCCTGGCCATCAGGTGGGCTGTCCTCACCCTCCGCTATTATCTCCTGGGACGGGAGTTCACCCTCTGTTCGGACCACGCTCCGCTGCAGTGGCTCCACCGCATGAAGGATACCAACGCGTGGATCACTCATTGGTATCTAGCTCTTCAGCCTTTTAAATTCAAGGTGATCCACAGGCCGGGTGTTCAGATGGCGGTGGCTGACTTCCTCTCCAGGAATGGGGGGGGGGGGGGGGGCTGCAGGCCGGACGGCTCCCCGGCTTGAGTCGGGCGGTGGGGGTATGTGGCAGGGGGGCGTGGTTTAGCAAAGTTTGCAGCGGGAGAGAGGATCAGGAGACGAGTGGTAAGTGAGTGGTTTGGCCAGAAATTATTATCACCTGTTTCTTGTTCTAGTAATTGGCGTGGAGAGGGTATAAAACGCCAGGAGAGACGGAAGCAAGTGAGAGAGAGTGGGACTGCTGACAGGAGTCGAGACCGGAAACCGGTAGCCGGAAAGCGAAAGCACCGAGTGAATGCAGCAAAATAGAAGTCACCATATGGTGTTTAAAAAACGTTTGTTTAATTTCTGTTAATAAATATACGTCAGCAGTCCAGCCAACCCCTTGTCCTCTTCCTTACCCATACGAACTCACAACAATAACTTCAACTGATTCTGTGTTATAAGTTTTATTAACAGATGTGGTCAAGGCATTACATAAATGACATTTACTACACACCTGTATAAATATAAAATACATATTTAAAAAAAAAAAAAAGGTGAAAGCTGCACAAGGGTGTAACAACTTAACAATGTTTCGCTTATTTTCTACAAATTTATAACAATTAAAGTGTTTTGTAGTTTAATAACAAATGGCTAAATCAAACCATGCACTAATTTGTATATTTTCATTTCAAAGATAAGAGTAGATTGCTTTTGCAGAATAATAACTTCAACTGATTCTGTGTTATAAGTTTTATTAACAGATGTGGTGAAGGCATTACGTAAATGACATTTACTACACACCTGTATAAATATAAAATACATATCTTGAAAAAAAAAAAAGGTGAAAGCTACACAAGGGTGTAACAACTTTGTATATGTGTTTAGGGATAGGCCTATACTGATCAACAAAAGCAAGCACATGCTATAGGATTACTGTTGTAAGTAAATTATTAAATACATTTTTAAAATATATTCCTATATGAACAACAAATGGCAAACATATAGATTTAAACACCATGAACAAACTCAATGAAATCAGTCTAAATGTTGGGAGAAGAAACATGCTTCCAAATCAATGGGACCATATTGTTTATACCCACTGCAGAATAAGCCATTCAAGAATGACCCACGTTTTTAATATTAGTAGAATATCCACCAACATGATCTTTTTTACAAAACCCTTTATCCACGAAATATGTTTTATTAGGTTGTGCTTGGTTTGATTACCTTTGTTTATCTTGATTTCAAAAGTGTGGTTTTCAGGAACAAAACGTAGTAAAACTTTAAAAGTGGTTAAATAATACAACATTTGTATCAAATAGTAGGCTATACAAGTTTTTTTATTTTGCATATGATTTGTTTAACTATTACACGGATGAAGTACACACTCTGTTGGTCATCATCCACCATCCCCTGCATCAGATGAAAAACCAAAAGTTAATTCTGAGAACGTTTACCCATGTCTTCATGTATGTGTGCAATAGTGGCCTTAGCTTGAGAAAATGTAAGTCTGCCCCATTAGAAGAGCTTCTGCAAACTAGAAAAAAATAAAAAAATAAAAAACACGGCAGAAGTGAAATTATCCAACGGACAGATATTAATTACAAACAAACAGCTTCTCCACATGACCTGTAGGGTGTCGTGCACTTCCATTTGACACCTCTTTTAAGGAGAAAAAAAAAGTTAAATACTTGTTACTTCATAAGAGCCTTTATATCGTTCTTTATTTCTCACCTTACAGACTTCCATTACAGTAAGCAAGTTTGTGCCATTATATGCTACACAACTTCAAACGACATACTTATCAAATGACACTTTTAATAGCAAAACAGAGGAATATGAGAAAATATTTAACAGCTGTTGGCCCATTTACTTGTAGCTAGGCTACCTCTGGCAAATCAGTGGCTATAATCGTTGAGTTAACATTTAAAACAGGAAACAATTAATAACATTTTGTGCACAATCTAGATCTGTCGCTTTAACGCGAATCAGGAAACTCATGAATATTCATGTTTGCACCGCTCAGCTTCACCGAAAATCTCAGACATCGAATATTTCAGAACACCGGATTAACATAAGGGATAGGTGGGGCTGAAAACCCAGGGCCCAACGTGATTGGCTGTGGAGGGAAGGAAAATTAGACCTAGAAATTATTGGCCATTGGAAGAACCCAAAATTTCCCGGTGTGCCAATTGTGGTAGGCCTAACTCAACGGGCTGCGCATCATCATGAAATCTTATTCTTTACAAGTGTTTATAAGCATTACCCATTTAAACATTCAAAAGAGTTCAAAGCATTCAAAGACAAGACGCTGAAAAAAACTGAGTACTCGTTCAGTGCACATGCAGAGAGCCACGTCTCAATGACAGCAACATCGAACTGAGCTCTCCTTCTCCAGAATGAAAATACAATTTGCAGTTTAAACAAGCAAACAGAAAAAAAACGTGAAAGAGACCACTTAAGCTTTTGCATGCAGTGTTCTGTGCCCATGGTGCATGCAGCGAGAAGCGTCTCAAAGTGCTTGAACACCGAAATTTGCCGCTTTTTGCTCTTGTAATGACAAATACATACAAAATTATGTATAAATACCCGCCTTGGAGAGTATTGTTTATAGATTTCAGCTCTGCTTTCAACACCATCATCCTGGACACCCTTCAAAACAAATTCACACAGCTCTTTGTGCCCATTTCCATCTGTCAGTGGACCACCAGCTTTCTGACAGACAGGCAGCAGCTAGTGAAGCTGGGAAAACTCACATCTAACACCCGCACCATCAGCACTGGAGCTCCTCAGGGCTGCGTTCTCTCCCCACTGCTCTTCTCCTTCTACACAAATAACTGTACCTCTAAAGACCCCTCTGACAAGCTCCTGAAGATTACAGATGACACCATCATCGGCCTCCAATATGGAGACGAGTCTGCTTACACACAGGAGGTTGAGCAGCTGGCTGTCTGGTGCAGTCACAACAACCTGGAGCTGAACACACTTAAAACTGTGGAGATGATCATGAATTTCAGGAGGAACCCCCCTGCACTCCCCCCACTCACCATCATAGACAGCACTGTGGCTGCAGTGGAGTCATTCAAGTTCCTCGGCACCACCATATCTCAGGACCTGAAGTGGGACACTCACATAGACTCCATTGTGAAAAAGGCCCAGTAGAGGTTGTACTTCCTTTGTCAGTTAAAAAATTTCTAAACTTCAAATGTTCAGCAGAAAAGATCATTGGTGTGGACCTGTCCAGTTTTCAGGACTTGTACAACTCCAGAGTGAAGAAACGGGCAGGTAACATCATCAAAGACCCCTCTCACCCCGGACACAACTTGTTTGCACTTCTCCCCTCAGGCAGACACTACAGATCTCTGTGGTGCACTAGAACATCTAGGCATAAAAAAATTTGCCCATGCCATCTCCAGCTTAAACAGCTAACATATTATTCATTATCTGTGTTCTGTAATTAATTTCCATAAATCATTCTACATCTGAAGTTATTGCCTTTCTCAAGTATTTTGGAAATACATATGCATATCTGTTTATTTATACAGTTCTATACAGAGTAAAATTGCACAAATCTGTTCATAAATCAATCTACTATTCCAGATTCATACACATTATTATTATTGCCAAGTCCTACTAATTTATTTTATTTTTTTATTTTGTTCTCAGGTCAGATGTGTATGTATGCATGTATGTATGTACCAGGAGCACCTTAAAAAAAAGGTTGAGACAGGTTCGGATCAAGTTGCTGACCTGCTCATACTTAAAGTCACCATGAAATAAAAAATTTAAATGCATTTTTTTTTTTTTATGGAATACTGCAGTTTATTATAAATAATTTTTCCATGCACTTCTACATTTTTTTCAAATTCATGTGCCCTGTAATCTTAATCAAAAACATGAACCTCCCCTCCCCCTCAAAACGACTCATCTTCTCTTCTTGTCATGAGCTATGGTGCAAGGGAGAAGCTAGTGACGTGAGGGCTAAACGCTGGGGGAAAAACTGAAGCTGATGCTTCACTTTATATAAATCAAGTGCTGACATAAGCCATGGGGGAGTACACTACCCTTAAAAGTTGAAAGGATATTACCACAACATTACTCTTAGGACATGGCAAACTTTTTTTTTTTTTTTTTTTTTTTTTAAGATAATATGACAACCTGATGGAGGACACACTCAGTCATTCAGTCTCTGTCTCAATAAATAAAACATTTCTTCATCCTAGGGTGTCGCCGGTGAATCCAGTGATGAGAAATCCCGCCACAACTAGCTGAAACTGGCATTCAGATCTGCCTCCATTTTGTTAGCAACACCCCAACTTCCAACGATCATGTTCTTGAAATAAATCCTGAGACTTTTTGCCAAGATCACGCAAGAGGTCGCACAAGCCTTTGCAATGCAAGTTAAATATTAATAATAAGATATTACATATAATTTGTTAGTAAAACAAAGTACTACATGTTTTATTTTTGCAAAAATTTGTATATTTATTTTGTACAACATTTGGAACAGCTTTTTATCACTTAATTAGAAGCACCAGAATTTAAATCGTGTCATATGTTATAGGGACTAGTACTGAACAGACATTTAGAAGTTAATTTTAAAATGCAAAGTATTGAAAATACAAATAAACCTCTGTAAAAACTTTTTTTTTTTTTTTTTTACATTTTTACAACACTATAAGTGTGTCCCATCAGGTAATGAAAATTTCTACACACAATTGTGTGCCTTGTCAGAATACCTGCACTTGAGGTCTTTGCACTTGACTACTTGACTTATTTCCTGTATTTGGTTGTTCAAGTGAGAATGAAGACCACAACTGTGTGTCAAACTTTTCATTACCTGGTGGGACACACTGATACACACTTATTTTGTTGCTACAGAAACAGTCAGCATTCTGAGATACGCTTTTTATAACGCTATTTGAGCAAAAGAAACAACATTTATGACACAGTTGTTGTCAGATTTCTTTGGTGATTTCAAATATGAAATTTAATCGTAAGCTTAGTTTGGAGAATTAGATTTTTTCCTCCTACAAAGAGATAGGAGATGCACCTGCATGCCCGAGAGGCGTTTCAAAGATGGCCGCCGAGTGACATGACTTGTTAAAAAGACAAGGTGGCTAGGTGCATCCCAAATCACGTACTTATTCACTATCCAATTACATTTTGTAGTATAAATAGTGTGAGTAGTGTGCTCACACTGAAAATTCCATAAAGAAAAAGTGCACTTTAAAAACCTGGATGATGCACTTAAATAACTGAAAAAAACTAAGTGGGTAATGTTGGACATTTCATGCACTGTAGCAGCTTTAACTACATAGTGAATGGGGAGGGGCTATCAGACTCCGATTATGAATGACAAAAAATAACATTATATAATTCATACACTACATGGTTGAGTACATAGTGCATAAGTACATAGTGTATGAGTGCATAATGTATAGTGCGTCATTTGGGACGCAGCTTTTTGACTTCATTCACCTCAATGGAAAGCATATTTATACCATCTGAATCATTTCCTATTCCCTATATAGCGCACTACGTGCCATTCACCGTACATAAAATACAGATCCTGTGACTAGAGACCAATTTGAGCCACTGCATCAGTGTCTGTTTATAGTGCAGGCGTTGGTACACTTCAGGTTCTAGAGAGCATTTACAGAAGTTGAAGTGCAGTATGATATCATCATAATCGCTGACCCATATTGATGGAAGTGACAGACTGCAAGTTTTAAATGCTTATATCTTGTAAAAGCAAATGTTGTCATTGTTTTTGGAGCACATTAGCTTATAGATAATCTTAAGCATAACATATTCATATCAAAAGCCTAAAAAAAAAATTCCGTTTTGTTTTCATGGGGACGTTAAGGGCATTTTATTGCAACAGTACAGGAAACCTATCACGATGATATCTTTGCATCATTGCTCGCTGCATTCATCCACATGATAGCTGCACATAATGTCAGAGCTGGGGATTTCCTTCTAAAAAATCTAGATCTGAGTATGACGATCACTTTAGAATGGAGAATTTTGCTTTCCTTTTGCTGACACCAAGATTTCCACATGATGATTCATTGTCTTATATTTTGTTTCATAGATGTATGCTGTATTAAGGCCAAATGTATAATCAACAAAAAGATTGTGAACAAAATGCTGTTTCAGCCTAATTAAATTACTAAATTATTAAATTATTTTTTATCATAGGGCTTTGCTTCTTTGCTTCATAACATCCTGGCATGTAGTTAAAAAGGCCACACATTTGGAGAAATACTGATGTGTTTATAAGTTTACTTCACATTTCTTTGGGTAAAATAATTTATCAATTAATTATGCATTCTGTTGCAAAGTGCTTTAAGCCACTGGCTGGAGCTCTCGCTCTCTTATGGGATTTATGGCTCACGGAAATACAATTCTCTGCAGATCCAATCGATATTGTGTCATTGCAATTCCATTCACCAGTGATGGTAAACATCTGCATTCTATCTTTCTAACTAACACAGATGAAACATAAAGTAAATAAATATACAATTATGATATACACATTATTATATGTGTTTTTTATGTGTTATGTGGTAGAATAATAACCAGTGTACACTCTTAAACATAAAGGTGCTGCAAAAGGTTCTTAAAGTGATTCCATAGAATAACCATTTTTGGTTCCACAAAGAACCATTCTGTCAAAGGTTCTTTAAAGAACCATCTCTTTCTAAAAAGTTTTCATAATCTGAACAACCTTCTTTCGACACAAAGAAACTTTTCAGATGTCAAAGGTTCTTTATGGAACCATTTAGACAAAAAGGTTATTCCGTGACATCGTGAAGCACCTTCATTTTCAAGTGTGTTGTAAAACACTACACATTTTACCACAATAGAAAGTTACAAACACTGTAAAAGTTGTGTTAATCTCATACCGTGATACACCTTCTTTTTCTTTCGGCTTTTCCCTTCAGGAGTCGCCACAGCGAATCATCTCTACTGATGATTTGCATGGTTAAATTTGGCAATGTTTTATGCCGGATGCCCTTCCTGACGCAACCCTCTCTATTTATCTGGGCTTGGAACCGGCACAGAAGTCACTGGAATGTGACCCCCATGGCTAGATTCATACTGTGATACATGTATGTCTGAATAGATATTCTGAAAAGCCATGCGTGCATGAATAAATGTCAGTTAATTTGCTAAATATGGTGTGCTGGCTTTATTCATTTACAAGTAAATTTTCCAAATGTTTATGGGTCACTAAATGTTACTATACATTTTTTTTTTTTTATATCCCAGTAACATTGAAATCAGATTTGTAATAGTGCCATGCCAGATATGATTGAATATACTGCTGTAGATCCCTTTTAAAATGAAGGGACCATTTTACTTGTCTCTTTTAAGATAATAAAATTTCTATAAAGACATAATTATTTAGCATTTTGGTTTGGTTTGAATAACAGTCACATGAGCACATTCTCATGTAACGTGAATCATACCCAAAGCCCTAGAATTAATTTATTAACTTTTTCTAACATGTCAGTAATAGTGACAGTTTGTTCTGTTCGTTTTTGACTCACAGTATTAACTTGTACAAATTGAAATATTTTTTGCAGGCTAAAGTAACATGCAAGCACAGCACGCCAATCAACATCTGCTTGTTGACCTTAACATCCTGACACACAATTCACATAAATTTATGCAAATAATGCAAGTCCACATGGTCACACAGAAGGGTCATGACAACGGTGTTACCAAAGAGTGTTCTACAGGCAACAGGGTTAGTTAACGTGTAATACAGTTGTCAATTTCATCATTTAGACTCATAGGCTTTGCCTTATTTTCTTTAACACACCCAACATAGTTGACACTCAGATAAAATACTCCTTGACAACAGTTTATTGTAGATTAAATATTAAAAAACAAATCCATCATGATCCATATCCACCGTGATGTTGGCATGGTATTTTGATAAACCATTATTAGTTGCAGGGGTTTGTTCAGTGATTAATAGGTAGTTTTAATGTTTTAAAACAATAAAAAAATTGTCTTAATTTATAGGAAATTTAATTTAACTCGATTTAAAAACCTTATTTTTCTGAAGTATTTTTATCTTAGAAATTAATACAAATAATGTTGTCTTTAACACTGAACTCAGCAAACACTAACTTCAGATGTGGACAAAGCAAAAACTGTAATTCAAAGGAACATCAAGGCCACTGCAAGCAAAGTTTGAGATAAGTGATAATTGAGATAATAAGTATAAAATGTTATTTTTGTTAACTTGTTAACCTACACCTGGAGCCCGTTTCAATAAGGATGTTCAACAAACTCTGAGTTAAAACTTGAACATTCTAGACTTACTCTAAAATAGGAAACTCTTTTGGGTTCAGAACAGCTGAATTGTGTAAGTTCAGTCAACTCTGAGTAGGTTGACTCTAAATTTAGCGAGTGCACCAGCACCACGAATATGAAATGTCATAATGTTACAGGTGAAAACAGGCAGAACGGTAGATTATTTAACTAATAGGCTATTATTTTCATGGTATCTCACAGGCAAAAAAATATAAAATAATAATAATAATAGTAATTTATCTGCATTTGTCTGATTTTACAAATCATCTACCAATAGGGTAAGAAAAACAAGGCAGCGGATATTTACACTAAGTGGAGTTAATATAGCCTATTTTCTTAGCGATAGATCCTATTTAGAGTAGGCTAAGTGCAAATTGCTTTAGATGCTATTTACTCTTAGTGAAAATCATGATATATTCTATTTACCATTTAGAAGTAGCAGTTCTCTGCAACAGGCTAAATATAAATAATAATTATATGCTGTTCATACTTTATACTAGCAGATACTATTTGCCCCTCAGTATTGTTGTACATTAACAGGATTAATAATAACTTATTGTAAATGGTTATATTTATTACAAATATATACTTTTATCAATATTAAACACATATTAGGCACTTTACTTTCACTTTTAGAACATTTTCTTCATTTTTATTAAAAATAAATTCTAATGTGATAGGAAAAGTGAGAAGAACGCGTGGAGGATGCGTGCAGTTCTGTTTATTAACCACTGCGCCAAAAATGTACGTGTTATAAGAAAAGTGTTATAAGAATGTAACACTAGAGGACATGAAATGTTACAATTACTACCATAATAAATTAATGAAAACGAAAATGATTCATGTTTTAAAACCAAAAACCATTGTTACTATATAGTTAAAGGGATAGTTCACCCAAAAACGACGATTATGTCATTAATGACTCACCCTCCTGTCGTTCCAAACCTGTAAGACCTCCGTTCATCTTCGGAAGATACAAAATACATTTTGGTCCAAAAATAACAAAAACTACCACTTTATTCAGCATTGTCTTCTCTTGAGCGCATTCACAGCAATTTAGTCAGGGCTTAATTTGTGCCGGAACAAGCTGGAACCGGATCCGGCACCTCATTTTGGCGGATCCCCCTCCTCCAGGGGCGGCGTTTCAGTATGACAGAAATATGTGCCATGAAAAACTTTTTAAAAATTCATATCTCTATTATAATTTGTTATTATTATTTTAAATCACAGGGTTTTAGAAATATTTAACCAATGATAAGTATTTAAAGGAGCTTGTAAAACTTCGTAATGCCATTGGATCCTCAAGCTCTCGCGAAACCTCGTCACTTCACGTGCCTCCACTCAGATTGAGTGCCGCGCACAGTCACAGTCAGTCCGCTTATTTGCAAAGCAAGGGTAAACAAATAACTTTGAATAGTACAGCATTTCTTTACTCAAATACTATGTCTATAAAGGCTATTGTTTTTGTGTGTTTGAAGTCTGGAGAAGTAGCTTTTTTTGCCATCTACTTTTGTACGTTTAAAATATCCTGTGCATAAGTGCTTAATCGTTTATATCATGAGATTTTGGCCAAGTGTATTAAACAGCAAAATAATAATAATAAAAAAAGCATTTAAAAAAAAAAAAAAAAAACGTTATATCCTAACCTATAAAAGGTGATAATGGCATATAATGCACTGCACTTTCCTCAGATGCAGACAAAACACAGATCTCCTCATTCGCCGGCCAAAGACCTTGTTAACTCCATTTGAGCTTGTTTTTCATATAGCCTGATGTTAATTAGAAGTGTCTGATACAACAGCAACACTGACGCTGCAGTGTTGTTTAATTATTGATTTGTTCCCCCTATTCTTTTTTATTTTAGTAGAGTGTACCATGAAACTGTTTTATTTGCCAACACCCATCAGACATCTTATTGTTTGTATTTGGTTGCTTAAACTCAACAAACTATGGAAAATAAGTCAGCTTTATACGCACAAGCTTTGGATGTGACTGTGAGGGCACAATCACATAATATAGCCTTTGGAGAGCGTGAGTACCAATGGATTAAAATTCTTTAAAAAACTGTGCAAATTATTATACACAAAAGAACTGAACTTCACATCACTACTGGTGATGCGAAAACCGATGCAACCGGATCTTGACTCGAGAACGAGTCAATCTTTTGTTATCTGGCTCGGCTCGGTGTTCATCTTTAGTTCTCTCTTTACAGCAGTTCATATTCCGGGACATTAGTTTATTTTAACTCAGAGGGAGTGTCAGCCACGTTAAAAAAAGTTCCAAGTTTAAGTCATTTGTGGATTAATGCTTATTGGAGACGTGAACTGTTTCAAACGATTCAGTTCGATTTGGTGAACTGGTTCAAGAAGATCCGGTTACATTGAGTGATTCGTTCCGAATATCACTACACTTGAACTCACTCACAACAGACTTAGAAGAGAAGATAATGATGAATAAATTCGTAATTTTTGTTATTTTTGCACCAAAATGTATTTTCTATGCCTTAACAAATTCTAACTGACCCTCTGATGTCACATGGACTACTTTGATGATGTTTTTTTTACCTTTCTGGACATGGACAGTATACCGTACATAGGTTTTCAATGGAGGGACAGAGAGCTCTTGGACTAAATCTAAAATATCTTAAACTGTGTTCCGAAGATGAACAGAGGTCTTACGGGTTTGGAACGATATGAGGGTTAGTTATTAATGGCATAATTTTAATTTTTGGGTGAACTATCCCCTTAAACCATGGTAACCATAAATTAACCATGGTTTGGCTACACTATAGTTTAACCATTTGTAGTAAAACTGTGAATTGTAGCTAATAACAAACAACAACAGTAATAATAATCATAGAAAAAAAGGGAAAAAAATCAATTTAACTACAAAAAGAAACATGGTTAGGCTAAATTTCTTAAGGCTATTGTGACAATAGTCTACTACAAATATGCCACACATATAACAATCCCATTCAAACCTGATACTCTGTTTCTTAAGGGCTGTAAATACAAGCACAAGGGGACCATAAAAAATACTGAGTAACCATTTTGAGTTGCTGTAATTAAATTTCAGCAAAATGGACTAGCCTGCAGCATAATTTTTTTTTCACTTTCCTTTTTGGTGTGTCTTTGAATTTAGCCCTCAGTAGGTTAATTTTCATTTGCATCAAATTATGTGGCATCATTTCATTCCTAACACATTACCCAGTCCATATCAGTATTGATATCCAGCATGATATATTTTCCCATTGAGATCTGATGTGTTTTCAAAGTGTTCCTTAATTTATTATTATTATTATTATTGTTGTTGTTGTTGTTGTTGTTGTTGATTATTTATTTTTTGATCAATCTATACAATCACTGTGTTAAACACACACCTATTTTAATAAGAATAAACAGACCTTGTTCATATTAGAAAAGCCATTTAGTCTTAGGCATGATGCCTTTCTTGTCCTAAAGAGAATGTACTGCAGCTGCACCGTCGTACGGTCGGGTTTCTTTACCGAAAACCTAGAGTGAGAAGGTCCGGCCGCAAGAGAGCACTGTGCTTTCGCGGCTTTCTGTGCGTTTTAGTAGAAGTAGAAAGAAACATCCGGGTATTGTTCCAATGCAAAAGAAACGAATGATAGAAGGAGGTTCTCGCATTCTGCCACTAACTACGGGGATACGGCGAATTCCTTTCTTTATTCGTTTAACATGGCGGCAAGTACATTTGTTTGATTGTTGTTTTGGGCGAGATTACAGTTGAGAAAAGCATATAATTAATGAAACAGTAATTCATTGGCTACATTCTGTAACTCGGAAAATGGCGGATACCTTTAATCTAAACTAAGTAGAAAATATTGAAGTCTCAAAACGATGCTGTGAACTAAAATGCCACGTTATGTTAAAACCTTAGAGTATCCAAATCTATCTAGATCTAGTATCTAGATACTATAGTATCATGCACATAAACAGGCGGCGATTAACGTTGGCTGGCCAACGTAATTCGTGGCTAATGTGATTCAGTTTACGTTTCTTAGTAACAGTACTCAGGACAACTATCAAATTAAACCAATTGATATGAATATTCATAATAAATTTGTTACTTTTGCATGCTTTTCCTTTAAAATAATCTAGAAGTTGTAATTTATCTCTTATCAGGCAAATGACATGAAATACCACGAGTCCCTGTCCGGAAAATCTCACCCAGATGAAGATCGTCAGCGGAGCTCGAAGCATTGCTCTCGGTCCAGATCACGATCAGTGGACCGAAAGCGCAAGTCAGGTAGACCAGGTTCATTAATACTGACATATCAAAATCATTCTCATTTTAAAAATCACTGCCAAAAAAAAAAAAAAAAGTTTAGTTCAACCAAAAATGAAAATTTTATGTTTATCAGCTTACCCTATAGAATAGATTGTATAAAAACATGGATGTATAACACGAAAATGTATAAAAGGCCCCGTTAGCTTGTATTTTATGTTATGGCCCTGTATAAGCAGTTTTTGTAAAAATAGGCTAACGATTGCACCATAACCCAAGAGGGTCTGGCTGCAGACTTGCATTCTCAGACTTGCACTCTCAGACACTTGCACTTCCTTTAGCGATTTTTTTTTTACTTTTTGTTTGAATTTCCCAACATTTTATAACAGTAGCCAGGTGGCGAAGACAAGAAAAAAATAAACTAAATTACAATTTCACTTCCAATCGCTACTTGCACTCTCTGGTACCTGTGACACTTGCAATCGACACAAATCGTGCATGTTGCCAATGGAGACAAGATTAAACGCAACGCGCAACGTTTCGCGTTAAGCATTTTTCCATATAGAATAAACTATCTACAACTCATTTATATCACTGTCTTTGTCCAGTAAGGCACATTATGTGTTTTATTTATAATGATTTTCTATAGGAGGAAAAAGTTATGTACAATTTAACGCAATGCGTTCTGTACTCGTCTGCTTGCCTGTAGGAGCTGATCCTTTTAAAATCACTTAATGCATTTCATAATGCTCGTTAATATTTGCTGGTCTGTATATACGTTGAGTCAACAACAAGACATATAGGCTATGCCTATATTGCCTATATGCCTATGTCTTTATCATCTTAGTCTGTTATTAGGCCACATTAAACGTTTGCATTGTGTTCATAGCCATCTGCTTGCCTTGTAGTACATTAAATAATAACTATATATCGAATTTGGTCGTTTAATTGAACTTAACGTATACTAATACATTATGCCATATTAAGTTATTGTTTTTTCTACAGGAGGAAAATGCTTAACGAAAGACTTTGTGTATTGCGTTCATATTCTGCTGTTCTGTGCCCACGGATTTGCTGGTCTTGTCTTTTTCTTGCAGGACCCTGTACATTATAGTAGTAGGCCACAGCGTCTTGTCTCCATTGGCAACATGCACGATTTGTGTTGATTGCAAGTGACGTCACAGGGAGCGGAGAGTGCAAGTAGCGATTGCAAGTGACACTGTAATTTAGTTTCTTTTTTCTTGTCTTCACCACCTGGCTACTGTTGTAAAATGTTGAGAGATTCAAACAAAAAGTTATAAATAAATAGAACAAAAAAAATTAAATAATACAAAGACTGCAAGTGATGTCGCTAGCGGAAGCACAAGTGTCTGAGAGTGCAAGTCTGGGAATGCAAGTGACATTGTAATTTAGTTTCTTTTTTTCTTGTCTTCACCACCTGGCTACTGTTGTAACATTTTGAAAGATTCAAACAAAAAGTTATCAATAAATAGAAAAAAAATAAAAATAAAAAAAGACTGCAAGTGACGTCGCTAGCAGAAGCACAAGTGTCTGAGAGTGCAAGTCTGAGAATGCAAGTCTGACAGTGCAAGTGCAAGTCTGCAGCCAGACCCTTCTCCCATAACCTGCGACTCTCTGTCGCACAGTAGAGAAATTACCGTATGGACAGGAGGAGAAGCTCGCAGGCAATCTTTTGCTGTCTATGAGGCTATCGGGAGGACGTGGAGGCATAAAGTCAATGGAGAAGCCTATAGAGAGTCCATAAAAGCAACGGGACAAGATTCGGTGGATGATTCAGATTTCTCTTGGCACAGCGATTAGAAGACTTACAATTGTCAGACAGGTTGCTCACATGACCTCTACGTCATCAAGCTCAGTGTCAGTCTGCGCAGTACGCTCGACCCCCAGGAAGTGCGTGCTCCTAATTGACTTCACTTGACTTCATTGATTCCAATGGGGTCGCTTTGTCCATTTCTTTTACTGTGTATGAGTGTGCAGAGCGAGCCGTCACCATCTTGGCCGCGTGACTCTACAGGACAATCGAAAATGGGCAAAAAGCAACGCCCACCTAGCTCGACGGGAGTGTTAGCAGCAGCAATCCACCTGTCACTCTTGTGACCACGCCCTTAATTATGCAGAACTTTAAGGCTTAATATAATTTAAACGGATGAGTTATAAAAACATTCACCCCCTCCCCCCTCACAGTTGTCATGAAGGGCAAAATATGTACCAGGCTGTAAACATGTTTTTTCTGCTGTAAAGTTGGACATTTTAACTTGGGGAGTCTATGGGATTGACTCCCTTTTGCAGCCAGCCTCCAGCGACCAGTCGATGAATTACAGTTTTAGTCACTTCCGTGTTGGCTTCACGAGAGAGAGCGGGAGGTTGCCACTCGGCTTACCCCCAGGGCATCCAAGATGAAGGTGAATTTGTTTCTTCAGTAGAACACAAACTGAGATTTTTAGCACAAACTGTTGCAGTCTGTCAGTCTTATAATCAATGTAAATGGCAATCACAGCAAAAAATGACTAAGCTTTTTTTTTGGCTAAAATTATTTTAAAAAGTAATTGAGACATTTTGTGTTTCCTTCCATTTATTTCCCTCTAAATGTTTTTTACTTTACCTTGAAAAAGTCTTACATTTACCCATATCAAACCTGCAGAAAGTCTGCATACAATCCATAAAAATAAAATAAAAAAAAGAAACTGAAATAAATCAAGATCCCCCTACCCCCCACTTTATGTACTTTACTTTTTAGTGTTCCTGTAGCTTAATTGGTAGAGCACTGCCTTATCAAGCGCAAGGTTGGGGGTTCGATTCCCCAGGAACACATGATATGTAAAAATTGATAGCCTGAATGCACTGTAAGTCGCTTTGGATAAAAGCGTCTGCTAAATGCATAAAAGTAGGGCTGTGCAAAAAATCGAATGCGATTTTCATGCACATCTCATCAGTAAAAACGCTCCTTTAATTGGAAGTATTATCTCCAGCATGTGTGTTCAGATCAGGTTTGCCAGGTTTTCACAACAAATCCTGCCCTGTTGCTTCTCAAAACTAGTCCAAAACTAATCGCAATTCCAGGAGGTTCCCAGATAAAAAAAAAAATGCTTCCTGGGGTTAAAATATGTTTTGTTTTTTGGCATGGTTGTCTTGGTAAAATTCGCATTTTAGGGGCTAAATATCATGTTATTGGTATTGGGGTTGCTTCAAACCGTGGACATGAAAAACAATCGCAGACTTGGCAACACTGGTTCAGGTGGAGCGGCAGTTACTACACAGAGCCGTAGTCTACCGACAACTAACACAAAATCGCTTTCAAAATCGACAAAGAATCGCCACCGAATTTAAAATCGACTTTGTGTAGATTGTCAGTGAATTACGGCTCGGTGTAGTAAATGCCAAACAATGTTGCCAAGTCTGTGGCTGTTTTTCATGTCCGCGGGTGGAAGCGACCCCAATAGAAATAACGTGATATTTAGCCCCTAAAATGCGAACTTTACCAAGGCAACCATGCCATAAAACTTAAATTTTAACCCCGGAAAGCAATTTTTTTTATCGGGGAACCTCCTGGAAACGCAATTGGGCTAGTTTTGAGAAGCAACTGAGCAGGATTTGTTGTGAAAACCTGGCAACCATGATCTGAACTCACGTGCTGGGAGATATACTTCTAATTACAGGAGCGTCTTTACTGATGAGATGTGCATGAAAATCGCATTCGATTTTTTGCACAGCCCTACATAAAAGTAATGTACCCCACTCTATCTTACATGTGTAACAGTGCTTGCATAGTTAAATTTTTAAATACTAAGATTACAAACTTTACATTTGTTAAAACTTCTGTCTAGATTTTATTTATAAACTAAATATGTAGCCTATGTTCTAAAGAAAATGTAAGGAAGTGTCTGCTCAATTGTGGGGAATATGTGTTGCTTTAAAGTTTTTTTATTTGTATTTTTTATAAATTTTTTGGCCTAATCACAGTATTGTACTTAATAACTGTAACTTTTAAAAATTAAATGCTTTGGTAAATGCTTTTAATATAAATCCTTCAGTGTCCTTCTGACAATAAGTCATTTGTATCTTTTTGTCTTTCAGGAGACAAGAGGCACAGACGAAGCCACAGCAGAAGCAAAGAGGTAACTAATTTTAGTCCATTGATGTCATGTAGACCTAGATTAAACTGGTCACTTCATCAGTAGTTTTACAGCTGGCATTTCTAGTTTTAGTCCATGGTAAGTATGCAGCTTAGACAGAAGGAATGAAATGCCAGACTGAGAAGAAAAGCACTGAGATGTAATCACAAGTGCATGTAATATTAAATTGTATTAATGTGGATTACAGATGGAGAGAAATGTCTGTTTGGGAGCTTTTTTAACGTCCTGTATTTTAGATCATATGATAACATTTCTATAATAAATTATACTCAGCGTGCTAATGCACGAAGAGACACTCTGAACAGAAGACGCTGCTGACAGATAGCAAAATTATATGCCTACTACCTGGACAGGTAACTATCAGTCATTTAAACTTATATGCCTATTTAACGATATGTTTTTCTCACAACCCCAGTTATTGCCTTTTTTATAGACACCAGCAGAATTCCAATAAAAAAAATGATTGGCCATTCCCAATGTGAATGCATGCAGATTTGCACAGTAAAAAACAATCAAAAAAAAAACATTAAATTGCGCGCACTGAAATATTTTTCATATATATTTGTCTGGTCATAAGTGAATTCAAATTCTTAAGGGCATTTTACGCTGTACACATTGAACGCGAGTTTTCGGTTATTTTTTGTGGGAGAGCAGGACAGGTGATAGAATGGGCTCATTCACATGAATCATGCCACTTTGTTATGTACCACCGCATTTTATTCATATTAGATTATTTAATTAAATGTGTGTGTGTGTATGTATATACACACACATATATATATATGTATGTATGTATGTATGTATGTATGTATGTATATATATAGTGTGTGTGTGTGTGTGTGTGTGTGTGTATATACACACTTTACCTATTCTGCCTTACAAAGCCTAAACACAGTGGTGTTTTTATTTTTTTGGATTGTGAAAGCTGCATTAACTTCCACTCGAAAACAAAACTACATTTTATTCTCACTTTTGGTTGGTGGTGTTACTGTGTTTTTCCTTTGTATAGTAGCAGTACTTTTACATTTCTCAAAACAAAATCCACACACTTAATGAAGAAATATTACCTAACCTTAAAAAAAAAAAAAAAAAAGGTAATTTAGCTTTTACTTGCGTGCCTCATGGAATGCAATATTTAAACTGTAATCACCTCAGACATAGGATGTTTTCACACTATAGCACAAGTAAGCATCATTATTTAACATTGAAATTTGAGATTAAGTGGTTTAAACAGCTTTTTTGTATGTATATGTGCCTTTACACATAAGAGGTGGCAAGATGGCAAGAAAAGCTTTATAATATTATGTAAAATGCCCTTTAAAGTCAACATAAAACCAAACCCAGTATACTTTCGTAATGTAAATAATTGTAATGTGAATTTTCTGAGGTAAAATAATAATAAGAATACATTTTATTAATCTTGAATTGACCTGAATGCTAGAAATATATGAAATATGTAGATGTTAATTTACAATATTTTATTTTCTATTTTGAGTCTCTACCTACTGGAAACCAAGATGATGGTTATTTTAAATTCACTCAAGCGCATCTTTACAAATCCATCACGACAAAGCAAAATTTACATTTGTCAGTTAATTACATTTTAAAGAAAGTTTGAGGAGATAAAATATTTGTAGAGTAAGACCAGGAATGTGTAAGTAAATAGGGTTCATTTTGATTTTATGTTGACTTTATGTAGGAGAAAAACAGTGTATACAAGAAAAAAAATGCCAGTGCGAAATCTGTGTACATTTCTCGCAATAAAGATCGCCCATGCTTTTTTTTTTTGGTACTATACTGGGTGTAAATGTGCTGGTTTAGTGCACTCATTTGTGTTAAATGTAAATGTATATGCTGCACTTGAAGGGATTTGGCTTAGGGATTTTTTCATTTGAAAACTGTTTTTCTTGTCAGAATTATTTTGGCAAGTTTGTTCTTAAACTTACTAACTCTTTTTATTGCACTATTTTCCTGAAAGAGACAAATTCTTCTTAAAACAGGCACGGAAGAAGGACTCTGAGAAAGCTCTGAAATGTCAGAGCGGATCAGAGGAGCAGCTGGAGATGTCAGATAAAGGCCGTGACAGGCTGTCTGAAGACATGGAGGAGCGACATCGCCGAAAAGACAAGAAATCCTCCAGACCAAGAAGCCTATCAAGATCACGTTCAAGGGAAAGGTATTTTCATTTGACAAATCGTTTTGATTTAATTTAACATAGGCTAAATTTGGTTGAAACAAGTTAATGTTAAGGTTTAGTGTGCTTAGATGTTAATTAATATTTTACTGAAGACGACATCATAATCGAAACTGGGACAAAAGAAGATCTCGCTCACGAAGCGGTGAAAGGAGATCAAGGAGCCGTGACAAGAAGAGACGGGCAAGGTCTCGATCAAACTCCAGAAGCAAGCACAGACATCGCAGCAGGAGCCGTAGCAAGAGCAGGTCGGATTAAGATTTTGTTCATGATTTTGCATGAAACTCCGTGAAACTGCGAATGTGTACTAAAACTATGAGATGATCCACTTTTATCTAGGGAGAAGAAAAAGAGGTTAGAGAAAGCACGGAAAAAAAGTCGCAGTCGGTCAGCTAGTCCTGTGACCTTCAGGGGCAGAAACACAGCCATGGATGCTCAGGAGGCATTGGCCAGAAGGTAGAGTGCTGTCTTTTTCACCAATGTACAAAAAAACTGTGTGGATTTTGTACACCGTATATAGGGGTGTGTGATATGACTATTTTTGATCGTGGATAAAAATGTCTCCACAATCTGGTTTCAAAGAAATATCGTAGTATCATGCTACAGCTCACATTCAGCTGCAGTTCTGGCAGCGCCATATCAATATACTGTACAACGCCACATATATTCACATCTAATGTTATTTCAGCAGTAAAGTTACTCTCACAGGACACTGCACTTATTCGCAATCACAAAAGTACATAATTTGCATGTGCTTTAAAGCCTTGCCGGTTAAATGTTACATTCACGTGCTGGTCAGACTGGTGCTTTTTCTGAGCCCTGCTTACACCTGAAGCACAGGCACTAAAAAGCCTGTTTAACAGTGTATGATGTAAAATGTAAAAAAAAAAAAAATATATATATATATATATATATATATATATATATATATATATATATATATATATATATATATATATATATATATATATATATATATATTAGTGGTGGGCCGTTATCGGTGTTAACGTGAGACTCTTACCGGGCGATAAAAAAAAAAATATCGCCGATAATCTATTCTCAAAGTTAAGCAAGCTATGATGACTTTCACCTTGATATTTTATATAACCGACTGGCTGAGAACAGCCTAAAAAGATGCTCAGGGCAGTTGACGGCCCACTGCTGGGCAATGTCACGAAAGCTTATCTTTTTTACGTGTTTTTAAGCCTAACCGCTTGTCGATTTAAACATTAAAGCATCCAAAAACAAGATGCGGAAAAGCTAAACAGAGTAGCTGGTAACTCGCGTGCTGTGTTCGGTGCGCACGAGAGAGAGAGAGAGAGCAGAGTATCACGGACAGCGACACTGAACCGAGCTCTCTTCTGCGAAGTTCTCCTCGAAGTCCCTCCTACACCTGAATAAACAAATACAAATCGCTGTTTGAACAAACAAAAGGATGTGAAAGAGCCCAATTGAGTACTCTATTAATCTAGATTAATTTCAAGATCAGAGTGAGATTAATCTAGATTAAAAAAATGAATATGCCCACCACTAATATATATATATATATATATATATATAAAAATCTGAAAATGTCTACATTTAAATAAAGGTCTGGTCCAAGACCATAAACCAAGTGTCATAAATCTGAAAAGTGTTCATACATGAAAAAGAAAGTTGTGACATTTGCCATACTCAGAATTGGTGCTTTGCATATTACCCATCCAAGTGCACACACAGCAGTGAGTAGGGAACACAAAAACACTGTGAACACACACCCAGAGCAGTGGGCAGCCATTTAGCTCCAGCGCCCAGGGAGTAGTTGGGGGTTCAGAGCCTTGCTCAAGGGCACTTCAGCCAGGGATATTGAGGGTGGAAGAGAGCACTGTTCATTCACTCCCCCACCTACAACTACTGCCGGCATTGAGACTCAAACTGGAGTCCTTCAGGTTACAAATCCGACTTTCTAACCATTAGGCCACAGCTGCCCCCCCCCCCCCCCCTTATATAAATGAAAGACTAATACTAGAGCTCTAAGGCAACATGGAACAAGCTTGTTCTCTCTCTTTCACTCTCTCACTCACTCACACACACACACACACTCAAAATGCAGGTGTCTGGGGAATTTTTTCGATTTTGCCAAATAAAATCAGACATAAATCCTCAACAATTTGAAGGAGTAGACATAGCAAACCTCACACAGAAACAGAGAGAGAATTTTATTACATTTATTATATACAAAATATATATCATAAAGTTGTGAAGTTGAAACATCAAGAAAAATGAAGTGAAAATGAAATGAGTCCACATTGAACTGTACTGGATATATGTGGTCATTGCACTTTCTTTTAACTAGAATTCATCCAATTTGCACGTAAGTAATTGTGCAGAAATTGAAAAAAACTACCAAATATCCACAAAACCACAGCATAAATGCATGGTTGAGGAGTAAATAAAAAGATATATAGTTTATTGCATACAAATTGTACATTTCCTTATGCAATTGATCTGTAAAAGTTTGGGGTCTATCTGACCCCAATGAATGTAAATGTAAACCCTATTTAAGGGACGATTAAGGGCTAACGTGCATAAACGACAAAACGCAAAGAGAAAAATCACTCCCTATTCTTGTATAAAGAGCTTTAATAGAGTTGCTTTAGGAATCAGTCTATATCAGGGGTAGGCAATGTCGGCCCTGAAGTGCCGATGTCCTGCAGACCTTGGAGAAAAAAAAGAAGAAAAAAAAACTTGTCTACAGTCTAGGTATTAGGTAATCCCAAAGATCGTGATTGGCTTGTTCAGATGTGTTTGATTTAGTGTTAAGAGTTAAACTCTGCAGGACAGCGGCACTCCGAGACTGACGTTGCCTATCCCTGGTCTATATAGTGTTTCATTTTTATATTTCTTCATTCAATTTATTGAATGCTCCTGCTAAATGCACCTTTTGTACCTGAAAATAAAGCATTGTTTGTTTTATTTGTATGTGTAGTCGTAATGTGCACTTGTACTTTGTAGTTATTTTTTAATAACGCACATCCCTAGTTTCAGTGTTATTTTGACAGAGCCTGCAGCCCTAATCAAGCTCTTTTAGAACGCTTCAAAACTACCCATTATGAAAACCACCTAAAAGTATCTACTTGATTTGTGAGGTGTACATTTCCTTGTTATCTTCATGTTCACTAAATATATTTTCCTCACATACTTAGGTTGGAGAGAGCAAAGAAGCTTCAAGAACAGAAGGAAAAAGAGTTGTTGGAAAAACGGCAACAACAAGAGAAGGCAGCAGGCAAGTAACTGCTGCAAATCATATGCCTATTGGTGCAGTGGACAGGGCTCCAGACTCATTCTTCCCACTGGTGGCTCTTTTGTTACTAACTTTCTCAGTTGGTCGCATGAGTTCACAATTTGATTTGGTTGTTTTGTTTTTTTTTTGCTACAACATTGGATTAATCAATGCATTCTGATTAACTTTTATCATAGTTTATAGTTATATTTTATCATAGTTTATAGTTATATATTAAATGAAAGAGGTCAACATTCAGCGTGTTCTTTTTCATTAGTAGTAGTATTTGTGATTTGAATTTTGTGAACAGGCATTTCTATTTTGCTATGTTATAAGCCATGGGCTTCGGATGCTTTTGCTTTTGAGTTTGCGATCATGTTGTCACATTTTACAACAAAAGATAATTGTCTGTTTTGCTAACATCTATACCTCTCACTTTTTAAGACTAAAACAAAAGATGGATTCATTGTTGTTGTTATTATTAATTAAAAAGCACGACAACAATAAAATGGTAAGATACAATGACAAACAAGCTTACAAAATGTTTAATAACAAAAATGAATAAGATGATGCATGGCATACACCACATGATGTATTATATACAGAATAATAAATTACAGAACGTTTAGCAAACACTGAGGAATCATATAAAAATGAAAGCGAGCTTGCATTATGCTCTTTAGTTCCACATATACGACAGGAATGGAAGCGCTTATGAGTTAAAAAAATGTGGTGGTTGTGCCACTGTGACCGCTCACAAAACTTAGTCACACAGGCAGAGAAAATGGTCACAAAATCTGGAGCCCTGGCTGCAACAGACGTCCATTTGATATGTTGTTGGTTGTTTCCTAACAGCAGCAGCTCCACTGTTGTGCGATACAACCACTGCAGCACCCAGTTCAAGCCTGAACGTTGCAGCACTGCTGGCCTCTGGCACACAGGTCACTCCTCAGATTGCAATGGCTGCTCAGATGGCAGCACTTCACGCCAAAACGCTGGCAGAGACTGGCATTGCTGTGCCAAGCTACTACAATCCCTCAGCGGTGAACCCAATGAAGTTTGCAGAGCAGGAAAAGAAGAGGAAAAAGTTGTGGCAGGGGAAAAAAGATGGGGTAAGGCACTGTATAGATTATTAATATAAGGTTGCTGACAGTTGGCATGATACCACTTATATTGTTTGCAATGATTGTTCTGTTTATTATAAGTTTATGTAATATACAATTCATTTTTCTATTTGCTGTATATATTCCTCAACTTCTGAGTATATGGTAGCCCATAAAACAGTTTATAGGAAAGTAATTAAATTGTAATTAATTAGTGATTACTTTTTTATGCCATTTTTGAATTTTCTTAATTTTTTTGTATAACTTTCAAAAGATACCAAAAAACAGTCCAATAAATCATAGTTGCTCTTAGACACTGAAAGAAATATTTATTACTCATTTTGACATTGATAAATGATTTGCTTTTGCATAGTACTTAGTGCCTCTAGTAACACTTCTTTTCATCTTTAAAATTTTATGTCTTGAGGTGTTCAGGATTAATATATGTTTATGTTGTAGGACAAGTCACAAACAGCTGAGCTTTGGGAGAAGCTGAATTTTGGTAATAAAGACCAAAATGTGAAATTTCGCAAATTAATGGGCATCAAAGTAAGTGTTATACTTTATTAAATATTTGTTTATTTCTTTTTATTCAGGATGTTCTTAATCTGTGAACTGGAGAAATTTTAAATGTTTATTTTAATAATATATTATTATAATATATTTAATAATTTTATTATATAAATGTTGTATTACTTGAATATTTTAAACTTTGTCATGTTTATTAGTTTTAATTAGCACTGGGCAAGTTGACGTGTTATCGCGTTAACGCATTAATTGATTAACTCCGATAATTATATTGCGCGTTAACATAGTTTTTATTATGAAAGTCCATTGCTCATTGGTTCTGAGTACACATACAGACAAATCATGGGTCACACACAGGAGGGGATGCTCCCGATGCTAAGCATCAGCATTCAGAACCACTGTCCACTGTTATTTTTAATAGAAAAAAATACAACGAGGTCATAATCATGACTTTATAAGTAGGAAGTTTCAGATAGCACGTCAAGACCGCAGAGAAGCGCTTGCTCAGCACAGTGGAGTTCATTGTTAACTCGTATTGGACGCGGTAAAACATGGCCCTCTCACAATATATTTCCCTCTCACATCTATCGCTTTTGACACTCAGAAATATTCACGCAGTCATGCACCACGTATCAAAAGATCTACTTTTCAGCACAATTAGCACTCATACATGTATAACTGAACCGCGCTCTTGCCCACCTCTTCCAACCGAGCCAGAGACTGCTAAACAGAGCGATCACACTAGTCAAATGAACCAGGCTTTGGGTGTTAAGATTGCCTAGTGTGAGCACACCCAAATTTTTCTCCCTCATCCCGCACACACGAGTCTCTACCCACCCATCAAGTTTTGTCCTGCACTAGACTCTGCTGCGATGGTTCCCGCGTGAAGGTCTCTAACAGGAAGGGTGCCTGTTATGATCGAGGCTCTGGACTCATAAGTGGACAAGGAGACTCATGGCCTGAGAAGTCATGGCCTAAGAATTGGACAAAACCATTGAATCCTTTAAGCTGGATAGAACTAAGCATAAGTTGTTTTTCTATAACCGACTAAAATATTTTCTATGAAAACGATAATGTCCTGGCAATGACAAATAGCTTGTTTTATATTTAAATACATGAAAGTTAAAATTTACACTAAATATTTAAACTGCTACTATGTGAAAGGAATACTGCTTTAAAAAAGCACCTTTTAAAGTGTTTCCAAACAAAATGTTATAGCACTTTAGTGTTGTCAAAAGTACCGACTGTGATACCATTCGGTACTGAAAACATCATTTCCCACTAAGATTTGAGTGCTGTTGTGCAGATTCTTAAACAGCACTGATTGGTCATTGTTTTCACATGCTCAACACATTTGTGATTGGCTTCAGTGCTCATCTCTTCATGCTCTTCACCAAGTGCTCACACAGAGAGAGAGAGAGTGAGAGTGAGAGTGTTGGAGATTGCGAATATGTAAACTTGTTGTCAACGCTTCCCTGCTATTTTTATAAATAAAATAGCCTAGATACTAGAACGCTACATTATATTCCTCAGCAATGAGGTGGTAAAATCAATGTTTTTGAAGTAATCGTTTGTAGAAAGAGATGCAGCTTGCATATGCAACTGTCACCTTTCTCTCTTTCGATCAATAATTAATTGAACCAGTGCTACAATTCATTCAAATTAATGCGATTTTGTCTGATGTCTGATTTGAAATGGGCAGAATGCTAGAGCGAATGTGCCGTAACTGATGAAAAAACTAATTTTTACCCATTCGTCAAATATTGTACTGCAAAGAGCAATCCTAGTTTTAACTTGTCTATAACTTAGCAAATGACCATGGAATAAGTGGAATAATCAATGGCTTTCCATGCATTAAAGGATTTTAAATGCACTTTTTGGAGGCAAGCAACCACCCTCTGCCTTTGTGTCCGCGTTGTGCATTCAAAATCCTTTAATGCATGGCAAGCTGTTTATTATCCCTTACGTATTTCAGTTAGTTACCAAGGCAACACTTCTAATTTTGTTTTAGTTTGTCATCAATTTCTGAATTTCTATTTTATGAAAGTGACATGACATTCAGCCAAGTATGGTGACCCATTCTCGGAATTCGTGCTCTGAATTTAACCCATCCAAAGTGCACACACACAGCTGTGAACACACACCATGAACATACACTCGGAGCAGTGGGCAGCCATTTATGCTGTCGGCGCCCGGGGACCGTTGGGTTTTCGGTTCCTTGCTCAAGGGCACCTCAGTCGTGGTATTGAATCGTGGTATTATTTTAGCTTTACTTCAACTAACAAAAAGTTTTCAAGTTTAAGTTAAGGATAACCCTGTTGTGTTCACTGTAGGGTGAAGAAGAAGGTAGTTCATCAGGAGCTGGTAACGAAGAAGGTCTTAAAACCTTGCAACAGCAGGAAGAGATGTTCCGAAATTTGGACGTCCAGTATGAGATGGCCCGTTCACAAACACACACGCAGAGGGGAATGGGCCTAGGTTTCTCCTCTTCATTTTCTTCAAGGGGCATGGATGCTGTCTGAACATTCTGTATTTGTGCTTCTCATTTTTGTACATTCTGTCTGATGTTACCACTGTAAAGCTGATTTTTATGTGTTTGTAGAGAATACTGGTGCATTAGCCTGCATGTATGATTCATCAGGTCTGTCATTTTATTCATTTTGGAAATTCACATGTAAATACAGTTGATTGCTCAAACATGTATAGTTGCTTGGTCTCTGAAGATTGCATTTAATATTGTAAAGCTTTTGTTTGGATTTTGGGAGGGGAATGTGATTGTATATTTGACTGTTTGTATTGATACTGTCTGAAGTTAGCGATTCCTGATATATCAATGACCAATTGGTACCAGGGGCTATGATATATTGTGCTTCACAGCTTTTTGTGAAATAATTACTACATATATCAAGGACACAAATTAATATGACAGACTGTCATCAGTTTGAGTTGGGGGGAAAAAACACTGCAATTTCACAGAACAATAAAATTATTTAACATACAAAATACATTTCATCATTCATGAAGATCATACATTTTTGAATCATTATCCTTATACCAAAAGAAATTGTAGGGGAAAAATTTCCTAGTCCTTGTATTAGTTTATTGTATGTTACTGCAATACTTCAGATTATGTGGTTCTTAATAAATGTTAAGTCTAGGATGAGCTACTTCTCATTAAACTAATTGAGAAAATTAGCCAATTAGAAACAGCTGTAGTGTGTTCCAGCAGAATGTTAACTGCTCACTGTACTTAAAGTTTTTGTGGGACCACTAAGGAGTCCCTGTATGGAAGCAGTCCTAAATTTTACATTCTGGCTGATGTAAAGTTAAAAATAAATGTAGGTAAACATACATGGGCTATACTTTCTTTGTACACTTAGTACAGTTTACCATAGTATACCATTTCTTTATAAATAAGACAGAAGCATACGTTGAGTCGTGCAAAGCAAAAAAACAACACTTCTTCTGGAGACTGATCTGATATAGAGCACATGAAGCTACGCAGAAACCTGGCCTGCATTTCCCAAAAGCATTGTAACTCTTAAGTTGATCGTTCCTCCATTGGTTTCCATGGGTCTACGACCTACCTAAGCTGCTTATGCTTTTGGGAAACACAGCCCTGGTTGGCAGGTTTAATTTAATGAACCTTGAAGCACCTGTACATAATTCTAGGAGATCTTCCATTAGGAATGTGAACACACTGGAGGCTATGATTGATAGAAGGCCTTGAGCTGAGTGGAGTTGATGACCATGCCCGAGTTGAAAGGGGTGGAGATCCACAGGTACCACTAATCATGGCAAAGTTGGTATTGAAAGACCATGGTCGATGTAGAAAGACAAGGGACCCTGATGAAGCCAGAAGGCTGGAGGACCATGGTGGAGTCAAAGGACTGGAGATCTACATAAAAATGAAGGGTTGCGGGACAGAGGCAGATTTTTGCCCTCAAAGGGCCAAGGTTGGGCCAAATAGTCATAGACTGAAACCCTGAGACCATGGTGGCAATGGCGGACAAGGAGACTCATGGCCTGAGAAGTAATGGCCTAAGAATTGGACAAAACCATTGAATCCTTTAAGCTGGATAGAACTAATGAGGGGAATGGGTTAGGGAACTGGACAGAACCAGGGGATCACCTACAGTATACTGGAAGGAACCAGCAGAGGAGGAGAGGTCAGGGAACTGGATAGAACCAGACAGTAATTCATGCTGAATTGGGACCAGTGGGCAGAGTAGGAAGGTCTATGGCTCCAGACGAGACCAGAGAATCTAGATAGCCGTTCAGGCTCCAAACAAAAACTAAATCATTAAATAACCTGGAGAAGTTTGAAAATGACTAAGAAGTTATAAATTACATCACTAACAGTGATAAAGAGGTTTACTAGAAAATGTGGACATTCTTATACATGGTGTCGCAATAAAAATATCTCCCTAAATGCCAGCAAGCCTAAGAAGATGATCATTCATGATGGGAGGAAGCAGGTGAGGAACTAGGGTCCTCTGATGAACAATGGTTTAAAAGAAGACCAGCTTCAAATACCTTGAGGTCCACCTCACAGAAGGTCTTTGCTAGACAACGCACACACACACCAACGCTTGGCCAGTGTCAAGGTCTCCAACAGGGTGCTGAGAACTTTCTACATTGTGGCTGTGGAGTCTCTACCCACAAGGAGCATCATCAGCTGACTTGAGAGTCACCATGGGACTGAAAGGTGCTGTCCAGAGTGATGAGGACAGCAGAAAAGGTCATCAGGACCTCTCTTCCCTGGATCACAGATATTTACAATCAGCGATGCAGGGCCAGACTTTAAACACACCAGACATAGACTTTTCACAGTTCTTCCTTCAGGGAAGCTTTACCAAATCTTATATTCTATTTGATTAAATTTTACTCTTTTCTGTAGAAAGTGTTACACACTATCGTATTTGTGCTTTTTTGTCAATTATTCCTTTTCTGCTCTAAAAGAATCCAGGAAACAGAGACCTCAAGTCATAGAAATGTCAGCCTTGGTGGGATAGATCCAAACCATAAAATGTTAGCTTATCAAGAATTACAAAGTTATAAGCCATTTAAATGGCCTTGTCACTCATTTGATGATTTGGGCCCATACAACATTTTATCTTACCACTAAGAGTTCTCCTAAATGACAGTAAAATATTTTAGCAGATAGTTTTGTCTTGAAATCTATTCACAAAGCTGCTGAGGCAAACTTTTACTAAGGAATAGAGAGAAATCTCGAGCTAAGAGCAAGGTTGACCTCGTTGCTATGGATGATGTCAGCATGGTTACTAACTCGGCAAACAGTGATTGGCCGCTGTCTCTGTCGGAGATTTATTCATATAAATATTTTAGAGTAAGGATAAAGGTTTAAAAAATAAAAATGTTGCTGCATTCAAATAAAGATTTTAAAATGCAACCTAAGTGTCATTAATTAAACAAGTATGTGTTCAGTTAATTGTCACCCTTTTATATGTATGCTTCTCATTATTAGTGTAGAATAATAAAGGCTGATAAGTCATTAAGACATGCAAACGTAAAATAAATCCAAACTGGGTGCAAGAACATCTGCTACTTCTTGCCCAACTGGTTAATCAAAATAAGGGCATAATCAAAGGAAAATTTAGAGTTGGGATAACCTTCAAAACCGAAGGTAATGCCTTTATAAAAGCTCATTATCATCAAATATTTTTAAAATGTTTATGTTCCGAGGCAGATTGCAGACAACAGCCATTTTAGGATAGTTTGTGACTTGGTCTTAGTGACTTAGGAGTCCTCTTCGCTACTCAGAATGTTTCACAGATTTAGGAGCTAGTTTAAGTGCTAAAATGCTTTATGAAATACTTTTAGAAAAAAAAAAAAAGGAGTTCTAAATGTAGAACTGACGCCTATTATTTTAAAGATGTTCTCCTAAATCGGTGTTATGAGCTACTTTTAGTCTTGAAATGTTTTGTGAATAAAGGCCCAGGGGCAGGAGGAGTAGGAGACTTTTATAAAGAAGCTAAAAGCAACTTTTAGTAAAAGCTAAGACTGATTCTTAAGTGTTGTCTGAGGTGATACTTAAGTGTTGCAAACTAAGAACTGCAATGATCCATCCATCCATCCATCATCTTCCGCTTAATCCGGGGCCGGGTCGCGGGGGCAACAGTCTAAGCAGAGACACCCAGACTTCCCTCTCCCTAGCCACCTCTTCCAGCTTTTCCGGCGGGACCCCGAGGCGTTCCCAGGCCAGCCGGGAGACATAGTCCCTCCAGCATGTCCTAGGTCTTCCCCGGGGCCTCCTCCCGGTGAGACGTGCCTGGAACACCTCCCTGGGAAGGCATCCAGGAGGCATCCGAAATAGATGCCCGAGCCACCTCAGCTGGCTCCTCTCGATGTGGAGGAGCAACGGCTCTACTCTGAGCTCCTCCCGAGTGACCGAGCTTCTCACCCTATCTCTAAGGGAGCGCCCAGCCACCCGACGGAGAAAGCTCATTTCGGCCGCCTGTATCCGGGATCTTGTCCTTTCGGTCATGACCCACAGCTCATGACCATAGGTGAGAGTAGGAACGTAGATTGACCGGTAAATCGAGAGCTTTGCCTTACAGCTCAGCTCCTTCTTCACCACGACAGACCGGTACAGCGACCGCATTACCGGTCGCTGTACCGATCCGTCTGTCAATCTCAATTTCCATCCTTCCCTCACTCGTGAACAAGACCCCAAGATACCTGAACTCCTCCACTTGAGGCAGGAACTCTCCACCAACCTGAAGTGGGCAATCCACCCTTTTCCGACTGAGAACCATGGCCTCGGACTTGGAGGTGCTGATTCTCATCACAACCGCTTCACACTCGGCTGCAAACCGTCCCAGTGCACGCTGAAGGTCCTGGTCTGAGGAGGCCAACACGACAACATCATCTGCAAAAAGCAGCGAAGAAATCGCATGGTCCCCAAACCAGACACTCTCTGGCCCTTGGCTGCGCCTAGAAATTCTGTCCATAAAAATTATGAACAGAACCGGTGACAAAGGGCAGCCCTGCCGGAGTCCAACATGCACTGGGAACAGGTCTGACTTACTGCCGGCAATGCGAACCAAGCTCTTGCTCCGGTCGTATAGGGACCAAACAGCCCTAAGTGCCACAAGTCATCCAGGCCCAATAGGACTCCTTCTTCAGCTTGACGGCATCCCTTACTTCCGGTGTCCACCACCGGGTTCGGGGATTGCCGCTTCGACAGGCACCGGAGACCTTACGGCCACAGCTCCGAGCAGCCGCAGTGACAATGGAGGTGGAGAACATGGTCCACTCGGACTCAATATCTCCAGACTCCCTCGGGATCTGGTCGAAGCTCTGCCGGAGGTGGGAGTTGAAGATCTCTCTGACCGGGGGCTCGGCCAAACGTTCCCAACAGACCCTCACAGTATGCTTGGGTCTGCCGAGTCTGTCCAGCTTCCTCCCCCGCCATCGGATCCAACTCACCACAAGGTGGTGATCAGTTGACAGCTCTGCCACTCTCTTCACCCGAGTGTCCAAGACATATGGCCGAAGGTCTGATGACACGACCACAAAGTCGATCATCGACCTCCGGCCTAGGGTGTCCTGGTGCCACGTGCACTGATGGACACCCTTATGCTTGAACATGGTGTTCGTTATGGACAAACCGTGGTTAGCACAGAAATCCAATAACAGAACACCGCTCGGGTTCAGGTCAGGGGGGCCGTTCCTCCCAATCACGCCCCTCCAGGTGTCACTGTCACTGCCCACGTGAGCATTGAAGTCCCCCAGTAGAACGACGGAGTCTCCAGTCGGAGCACTTTCCAGCACCCCTCTCAGAGACTTCTAAAGGGTCGGGTAGTCCGCACTGCCGTTCGGCCCGTAGGCACAAACGACAGTGAGAGACCTATCCCCGACTCGAAGGCGCAGAGAAGCGACCCTCTCGTTCACCGGGGTGAACCCCAACACATGGCGGCTGAGCTGGGGGGCTATAAGCAAACCCACTCCAGCCCTCCGCCTCTCACCATGGGCAACTCCAGAGTGGTAGAGAGTCCAGCCTCTCTCAAGAAGTGTGGTTCCAGAGCCCAAGATGTGCGTGGAGGTGAGCCCGACTATCTCTAGTCGGTACCTCTTGACCTCCCGCACAAGCTCAGGCTCCTTCCCCGCCAACGAGGTGACATTCCACGTCCCTAAAGCCAGATTCCGTGTCCAGAGATCGGGTCGTCGGGGGTCTTGCCTTCGACTGTCGCCCGATCCTCTATGCACAGGCCCCTTACGCAGGTGGTGAGCCCACAGGAGGGCGGACCCACGTCACTCCTTCGGGCTGAGCCCGGCCGGGCCCCATGGGGGAAGGCCCGGCCACCAGGCACTCGCATACGAGCCCCAACCCCGGGCCTGGCTCATACTGCAGTGATGTCAACCCAAAATGGCTGTCCTTGACCTATGAAATAGCCAATCGTGAGCCTGCTCATGTGAAGTCACAGCAGCACAATACTAATCATTTAATATAACTACAATACAACTATTTAATTAAAACAATTAAATATTTTTGTATTTAAATGTATTTTTTAAATACTTTGCAATGAACAAAATGATCACAATTTGGTAGGTTGGGTTCCTATTGTATTTTGAGTGAAATGTGGGTTCATAAAAAAAAAAAAAAAAAGTTTAATTACAAAAAAGTTTAATTACAACTTTAATTTCTGCAGTTAGAGCATTAATTTGTATTCTGGAAGAAGTCATTAAATTTCTTGTTCAGCTACAAAAATATTTAACTATCTTGACAAGCAAGTTTTGTATCAATTTATCAACTCCATATTATTGTAATATATAACTCCAATATGTCATATCTTCATTGGAAAGGGTGTGTCTCCTCCTTTTTGCTGCCATCTTGTTACTCCTATCTAGGTTAGGAGACATCTCCAGCTCTCTTAAATAACTAAGGAGCTGAGACCTAGTATTTATACTTAGAAACCTTTATGAATCACTCTTATTATTAAGTCTAGGGATAAGAGTAAAATTACGTTATTCTTAGAATTTTGACACACTTAAGAAAAAAACTTTTGCTTTTTTGGGCCCTGGGGCCTTATGAATAAAACTTTTAAGAAATGCTCTTAAGAATAGTCTTAAGCTTTGACTTAAGTGTCAAAAAATACTTAGTAAAGAGTAGGACCTTTCTAAGAGTAGGAGACTTTTATAAAGCAGCTAAAAGCAACTTATAGTAGAGTATAAGACTGGGCCCGTGTCCATAAAGATTCTAAGAATCCTCTAAGAAAACTCTTAATTTAGCTTAAAAACTTTTATGTAGGAGTCTTAGCTTAAGAGCAATTCAGGACCCATCTGAGAGCAACTCTGAGTTAGGAAAAGACAAAAACTTTCATCTTAGTGAGGAGGCGGGGTTGACCCGGTTGCTATGTATGACACAATCTTTAGAAGACTGTGATTGGTTGGTTTGTGCAAGAAGGAACAAAAAGAGTGATTTTATGTATAGGGTCTATTCTAATTCTCACTTTGAATTTACATGCGTAATTTTTCCTATTTGACCATTCTCACACACACACACCTATACACACACACATTAAATGTGTATATAAATCCTTTTTTTATTTACCATGCTTTTCATTTCCTGTAAAGTATTTGATTAGCTTAGAATGATAAAAAATGTTGCACTCTTTCCAATTACAGTGATTGCTGTGGTTTGAATGTTGGTTTTAATGTATCAAACATGGAATCAAAACCAAGAAGGGTGAGAAAGCCAAACTGGACAGAGGGACAGTGTTTTCTGTTAGCCCAGTTAGTGGATGAACACAAGGCCATTCTTAAAGGAAAATTCGGGCCGGGTGTCATAGCAAGGGACAAGAAGCAGACATAGGAGCTTATAGCACAAATTATTAATGGTTCATTCCCCCTGCTTGTGCGCACCTATAAGCCTGCTATATTCATAAATGCAGTTTTTTGAGCCTGCAAAGGTTGGAATGTCTAGTGGAAACGAAATGAACTCCGGCACAATAAGATGTTCTGAAAGTGCTGTAATTGTTTTTGTGATAACTCTGCGTACAGAAGGTTGTGACAGACCCAAAGCATCACTATTGAATTGTTGCATTTTCCCAGTTGCCAAATATCATAATGTAGTGAATTTCTGGTGCTCTGGCATTTCTGCACTGTCGGAGATGTTAGCACGTCTCTAAATAAGATTAGTCACAAACGTGATCCCTGCACGATCAAATCTATATTGTCATCCATTGTCTGCAACACATTTCTTCTGCCTCTTCGTTTTTATGCCATTTCTCCTCTGCTAAAGAAACTATTAAGCCTCTTAAAAGTGTCCTCGTCTGTGCTCCTAACAAGTTTGAAAAAACTTGCAAACTTTAAATATTTCACATTCTTTTGAAACTCCAGTGTTTAGTTGATCCTGGGAAGCACTCGTCGTTACAGTTGTAAACACTAGGCTTTCTCCTTTGGTGAGAAGGTTGGGTGCCACAGCATCAAAAATGCGACATACACATCTTGCAGAAATCCTGTAGAATTAAATCAATCTGATGATGACTTCGACACTGCTGAAGTGTTTCCACTTTGTGTCCCATATGCATCAGACGTTTAGCCAACAGTCTGTTGGTGTGGGCTAATTGAAAGCATTAACTGCAGGATGAAACCTATTAAAATGTACTTAGAATGGCCTTATAATTTAATTAATAAAATTTGTAATCATAAGGATGCCCTCCATGAAATCCTTTATGAATCATGTATGTCTCCTCATTTACAGCAATGATGCCTACATGGGTGCCATCGATGGTTCCAACAACTCCAGGGAAACCCGCAATCCTCAAAAAATCTGCCGTTTAGTTTGAAGGTCAGTTGGGTAGTCAATGAACTGCCTTACTATGTCTGGTGTGGTTAGTGCATCAACAGTGGACCCTGCTAACTGTGGACTGTGATGGCCCTAAGTCATCACTGGGGCATTGCTGCGTTTTTCCAGTATCCAAGAAACACAGAGTCATTATAACTTTCCTTTCTGCAGTTAAAACATTGTTTCTTACAGTGGGAGAATTATTTCAGTGCCGCTTTATACATAAGGCCCCATGTCTTTAATAATGACTGCCCAATTAAAATAAGACAATTTTATTGGTCTCTTTAAAAAAAAAAAATAATAATAATAATATAACATTTCTTTAAAGAGACATTTAAATATGCACATTACATTTTAAAAAATACATAGCAACAAATTGTCTACACGAGCCATTTGTGATTGGATCCAGGTGAATATGTATTCTATTTGTATTATTATTTATGTTATACAAGTGAATTGCAAACAAAATCTAATTTTGAAATATTTTTTTATGTTCAGGTGCGTTTTATTTTTCAGTGATGAGAACAGTACGTGGTGCTTTGCTGCCCTCTTGTGTTTGGATTAAAACTTTTAGCCTGAATATTTTCATTTACATTTAATTCAGATTCCTCTCAACCTCTCAAATTCACAGTGTGATTGCATTAAACATTCTTTACAGTATGCAAAATATTTACATATTCATCATTTTTTAATAGGTTGGCCTAAAACCTTGAGATTGCTGTCTTTTTATTCCTTTAAGGACAAAATAATGCACATGTCAACTGCTAGCTGTGGAAAGGACATAAACATTTGACTTTTCCTTTTAGGACAAAATACTGCATATGTCAACTGCTAGCTGTGGAAAGGACATAAACATTTGACTTTTAAAGAAACTATTTATTTGGAATCATTAGTGTTTTAAGGCTATAAACCTACAAAATTGCGACCAAATGATATGTAATGTACATGTAACCTACATCGAAGTATACTTATTTGCATATAAGACTGGAATACAAGACATGAGCTACTCCTGTGATAAGATTGTGATTAGCAAATTCTAGAATAAGTAATAAAATGGGGTATTCGCTGTGTCTTTTCCAGTTTTCTGCCTCGTCACTCAGACCCATCCAGTGTGCAAGAAGATTTCGCATTGCCTCTGGGAAAAGTTCAGTAGCCAGCTCCTCTGGAGGTGGCAGGTTTGTAATGTGCTCAATGTGTTGGGCCTTAAAACCTTCAACCCGGTGGCTAATGGTGCTGTTGGCTGCATTGAACTGCTGGCCAAGCCAACCTGCCACAGCCCTCAGCAGACTGCTTGAGTAGATGGAGTAGCTCTGAAAATGAGTCTGAAACAGGGCCATCACAGTTTCCATCAGTTTTTCCTCATCTGTCATCCCAGTAATGCAGTATTCAACACAGTCCAGGACCTTTGTGGCAGTATTTAAATGTTCTGCTTCAATACTTGTAAATAACTTCACTTTTTCCCCTAGGCTTTGAAGTTTCTGTGCAAGTAAATTAGACTGGCTTAAGTTTGTTTGCTCTGAGGAACAGTAGTCATGGTCTGAAGATGATGAAATATCTGACTGATCTGTTGATATAGGAAAGAAGTTTGTTTCTACTTCGCCAGACCGACGATAGGCTTGGTATGATGAACATGTTATATTATTTTCCAAAATTGTTTGTGCCTCTTGATCATTTTGGGGTTGAACATCCTGGGCACCAAGATGATAGGTCATGTTTAAGTTGTTGTCATTTATTCGAGATTTCCATAGATCCTTATGAACACAATTATTGAAAACAAACAATTCATTAGAATTTTTTTAAATATAAGGACATGATAAAAATTATAAAACAACAAATTCAAATTACCTGAAACGACTCCATAACTGAGAGCTGATCTTGTTTGCTATACAGTTCAAATGCCACTCGAAAAACTCCATGAACACTGTAGAACCACAGACTGTTGTTGGCATAAGGGAGTCGCAGTCCTTGGAATCTGTAGTCTAGAGATCAAGAAGATAAATATGAACCTCTAGCCCTTTAATTAACCCCTAATGAAAATTGACCAGGTCAAAATAAAATAACCACATACCTGATGGGAAAACTAGTTTGGTTGCCAATCCTCGCTTAGCAAATTTTGCATGGTATCTGGACTGGTTTTCACTGCGAACATTAGTGTCTGAGAACAGATCAGCTCCAAGAAAGAGAGGTACCATCTGATCCTAAAAAAAATGAATGAACATATTAACTGAAATTTATTTAATTTGAAGAATTATCTGACCATAAATTAACCATGTTTATACACTAATAAATTCAATAACCTTATTTTTTGAAGAATTGTCAGGTTGTACAAATACACTACAAAAAGGAACTCTAAACTTTATATAAAATGATTAGGAAAACAGCTTGATTATGAACAATAATAAGCTACACATTATTTAAAGAGACATTGATACACATTAATAGATGCGATTAATGTATTAATAATTAGAAAAAAAAAAAAAAAAAAGGAACTAAGCTTATTATTGGCTAGACCTTGCTGTGGGTTGAAGCTGGTCTCCCATCCTGAACCTGGAGTCCCAACTCTACCAGCTTGCTAAAAATGTATTTATGCTGTTTTTAGCTGTTTTTCTTTAAGCGTGTTATAAAAACATAAGTTAAAAACATTGTATCATGGTACTTTTTTGTTACTGGTACACCTACCACGTTTGTGCTTGGTTTGGTAACATTAAACGAGTTGTTGTTTGTAAGATACAAGAATCGGATCCTCCTTTTACCACACTCCCAATATGACATGTTGATGAGAGAAATTCCTCCAGATGCCATGATGCTGCAAAGACAGGACAGTCTCCCAAAGAGCAACAAATATGTTAAAATACCGAACAAATTACGCGTTTTTACTGCAAACGCCCTGCATGCCAGGTATCTTCTTCAGCGTGGCCAAAAAAGAAAACTACAACCGCCAACTCTAACTTAACAACCGTAAACAGACTGCTTTATCTTCATCTTCTGCTGCTTCTTCTTCTTCTGTTGCTACTGTTTCTTCTTCTTCTTCTTCTGCTTCTTCTTCTTCTTCTTCTTCTTCTTCTTCTTTCGTTTTTTGGCGAATTGCATTCTCAGTGCATACCGCCACCTACCTTTGCTGTTATGCAGTCATGATTTCTTATGATCAGTTTTTCCTTTTTCCTTTTTCTTTTTTTTTCATTCTCACTTGCCTCTCCCTCACATATTAATCCTTATATATAATTATTTGATGCTCCATCTCATTCCATCTCCCATATCCGATCTGGCGCTGTGTGTTCAGCTCCTCCAGACCAGCCTATGAAATCTGGACTAGACCAAAGCATATTTATATTAAATCCTTTCACTTAAACCTGTAGTATATATGTATTCTATTAACATTCTGTATCCTACTCTATCTCTATTAAAATCATAACCTAACAGATATGCTAAATCCTTATTAACCTTCCCTCTTTCATTTAAATATGATATCAACTCCTTCCTTTCCTCATCATACCTTTTACAATCGTATATCACGTTCTACTGTTTCTTTCTCCCCACAATTCTCACATAAACCAGTCTCATGACCTCCAATTATAAAGAGCGATGCGTTCAGTCTTGAGTGTCCAAGTCTCCTCCTAGTCATTATAACCTCTTCTTTCCTATTTCTACCATTTATACATTTCTTACCTAAGATTTTTTAAATATTATATAAATGCCGCCCCTTACTATCTGTATTCCAGTTTTCCTGCCACTCTTTAATAATATTTTCCTTAATAATAGATTTCATTTCGCATTTACTTAATTAAACATTAAAATCTATTTCTTCCCTTTTTAAAGCATTTTTTGCTAATTCATCAGCAGATTCATTACCAGCTACTCCTGCATGCGCTGGCACCCAGCAGAATCCAACTTCTATTCCTATCCTTTTTATTCTCCATAATAATGAAAATATTTAAAACATCAAAAATCTTCTCTAACAGTACAATAAGTAAACAGTGATGTTAAGACGGAAGCAGAGAGCATATACTCTGTCCGGTTTTACCTCCTCTACCCATGTTAATCCTATTATATAATAGCGACCATTTCCACAGTATATATTGACAATTTAGATGTTAATCGTTTAGATATTGATATTTTAAACTCTGGAATATACACTCCTATAATCCCTGTTCTTGGATCTTTAGATCCATCAGTATAGATGTGCATACTTGCATAGAATCTTTCCTGTATGTACTTATTAACATGGTACTTAATCATACCCATTTCCTCCCATTCTTGTTTCTTATCTAATATTCCTAAATCAATTTTAACCTCAGAAACAATCCATTTCGGAACCTCTCCCCATACCGGTGACATACTACATTCCCTATTAGCAATCTGATATTTCTCTGCTAACTGTTTTATCTTCCATCCATATCCTCTTTCGTTACTTAAGTATTCCCAACAATTATTTAAAACATCTTTAGCTATACTTTCTCCAGTGTAACTCTTTAAAGATGTCCAAAATACCAAAGACAATTTAACTCTCCGTAATTTCAATGGCATTTCATTCGCTTCTACTAATAATGCATTGACTGGAGTTGTTTTAACTGCTCCTAAGCATATTCTAATAGCTCTATATTGAATTCTATCTAGCTTTTTTAACAATGATTCTGACGCTGACCCATAAATCATGCATCCATAATCAACTGTCGATCTTATCAAGGCTTGATAAATTATCATCATTGAGTCTCTTTCTGCTCCCCATTCTTTCCCAGCTATTGCCCTCATCACATTTAAAACCTTCCTGCATTTTTTATCTATTTCCTCAATATGTTTTTTCCAGGTATATCTCCCACATTCCTAAATATTTAAAACTTTTGACTTGTTCTAAAGGCTTTCCATATAATAATATGAATAATAATTGAATATCCTTAAAATCTTCCTTTTTCCTACTGAATATCATATAACTTGATTTACTAGTTGACATTTTAAAACTCCATTCCATACTCCATTCTTCCACCTTTTTAATAGCTGTCTGTATACCTGAAATCACTTGCTTTGTATTTCGCCCTCTTTTCCAAATAGCCCCGTCATCAGCATATAATGCACATCCCACACCAAATCCTACATTGTCAAAGATATCATTAATCATAATATTAAAAAGAATTGGACTTATAACACTCCCTTGAGGAATACCATTTTCTGCCTTATAAATTAATGACTGACACATTCCCACTTGAACAACAAATGTTCTTTCAAACAAAAATTGAGTTAACCAATTATACATATCTCCATCTATTCCTTTCTTTGATGCTTTGATTAATAGCCCTTCTCTCCATACCGTGTCATATGCTTTTTCTATATCAAAATACACTACTGCCATGATTTCTTTCATAGCTATTGTCTTCTCTACTTCATTACTAACCTTGATTAATGCATCCATAGTTGATCTTTTACCTCTAAATCCACATTGATACTTACTAAATTTACCCTTTTTCTCTAGTTCATATGTTAACCTCTGAACTATAATCTTTTCCATTAATTTACATAGATTTGAAGTCAGAGCAATTGGTAGATAACTTCCTGGGTTTGTTGAATTTTTTCCTGGCTTTACAATAGGGATTACTACAGCTTTCTTCCATATTTTTGGCATAATTCCTTCCATCCATATTTTATTATATAACTCAAGTATCTTTAACAATATACTATCTGACAAATGCTTTATCATTTTATAACTTACCCTATCCACCCCGGGAGCGGTATTGGCACATTTTTGTAATGCAACCTTTAGTTCTGTTAGTGTAAACTCTATATCCATACAGCTACTATTGCTATTTCTTTTCCTCATTATATCTGGATTTTTGTCTAAAATATCCTTTTTCCTTAGCTCATATTGTTCTCCCAATTCTATTCTATGTGCTCTTTCTAAAACCTTACCTAACGTGTTTGCTTTATCTATATCTATTACTGCAACTTTATCTTCTTCAATTAAAACTGGTATAAGAGCCGACTTCTTTCCTTTCCCACTCATATTCCTTAACATATTCCATATTTTATCCATAGGAGTATCTTTTCCTATGGTAGAACAAAATTCTCTGCATCCTTCTCTCTTCGCATTCTTAATTATTCTTCTTGTTTTAGCTCTTGCTTTCTTATATTCTATCAAATTTCTCATAGTCATATTTTCCCTGAGTTGTTTAAATGCTTTATTTCTTTCTTTAATTGCATTACTGCATTCATCCTTCCACCATGGAATATTTCTGTTTTTCTGACCTGCTATCCTTTGTGGTATAAATAATGTTGCAGCTTCCATTATTAGATTTGTAACTGAATCACAAAAAGTTTCTACTGTATCTTCATCCAGTCTTTATTATCTTCACAATGCTTACTAAAGGAATTCCAATCTGCCTTCTCATACAACCATTTATTTTGTAGTACACATTCTGGATTATTATTTACATTTATTTTACACATAATTGGAAAGTGATCACTCCCAACTGTGTTCTGGCTAATTACTTTCCATTCACATAAATCAGCCATACCATTTGAAATTAATGTTAAATCTATACTTGATACCGTATTCTCTGTTAAATTATACCTAGTTCCTTCTCCTGTGTTTAAACATACTAATGATCTATCATCCATGAGCTGTTCAATTACTTCCCCATTATAATCTATATTTTTACTTCCCCTTTGCCAATTATGTGCATTAAAATCACCACACCATAATTCCTTTGTCTCTTTCCTAATCTTTTCAAACCACTTTATTGAAATCTTCTTACACGGGTTATAAAAATTATATATTACAATTGATTCTTCTTTAAAATATATTTCAACTACAGCACATTCCATATCTTTAACCTCACTTAATTCCCTATAAATATTTCCTTCTTTTATAAAAGTTACCACCCCTCCCCCTTGTTTCCCAACCCTATCCTTTCGAACAGATTTATATCCTGGTAATACAAATTGCAGATTTGGCTTGAGCCAAGACTCTTGAACACAAATTACACTTGGTTTATGTTCCAAATCGAGTACATATTTTTTAAATTCTTGACCATTTGCCACAAGGCTCCTTGCGTTCCATTGCATTATATTTATCACCATTGATCTACTCCGATCCCTGTGAACCTTCTACTATTGTTGCTTTAGATAGAATTTCATGTATTGTGCTTACAGAAATCCCAGATATCCCTAGAAATTCTGATGCAGCTTCAAGGATTGTTTTAATCTTTGCCGATCTGCTTGGCAGCATAGCAGTAACATTAATTACCTTAACAATAAAGGCTAGAAAGTTCTCTTTAGTCATTATTAAAGTATTTTCTTTTATATCACACTGTTGTTCTAATTCTTTAGTTTGAACCTTTCTCTTGTCTCTTGTTTCTTGGTTGAGGTTATCCCTCATCTCAGCCGTTCTATCATCCTTACCTTTACAGACCTTCACTGCTTCCGCATAAGTGACTTTATGCTCAGTCTTGTATTTTTGGACTTCTCTTGCTTTTATTTGTACCTCACATCCTCCATTTTAATCCATTCACATTTATCATAATCATGCTCTCATCCACATTTTGCGCATCTTACCTTCCCCCGACACACTGCAGCCACATGTCTTATTCGTTGGCATTTAAAACATCTAAATGGCATTGGTACAAACACTCTTACAGGGTAACTCATGTATCCCATTTGTACTTTTTCAGGCATTTTCCCTTCAAATGTCAACAAGACACTCAAACTTTCCTGTCGATGTCCTTCTATCGTCTTATACAGTCTTCTCACATTAATAATATTACCTCCTCTTATACTTTCATGCATTTCGTCAGTGGATATATATGTTGGTATTCCATATATTACACCTTTTCCCCCCTTTTCTACTCCAACCTCTTTAGTTGTGACCTTTTCTCCATTAATTTATTTTATCTTGAGTAGTTTGTTTTTCTGCCCAATATCTTTCACTATGATCAAAACTCTCCCTTGCCCCAAACACTTAGCCAAAACAACTGCCCCAATTATTTTATCAATCGCCTTGGATAGTCCCATAGGGCTTGGGCGCCAAGTTGCATTCTGGGACGTGGCGGCCATGCTGCCAGCTTCGCGAATGTAAACATACAGCCAGTTGAACGAGAAGAGCAGAGTTGGTAGAAAGAAAAAAAAGATTTCAAAATCGCGAAAAGGTTGTGGGATTTATAGGGATACGCTAAATAGGGATGCCAGGGACCGGTATGTGGACAAAATCGGCTCTATTAACGGTTTGGATCCATATGAAATTCCCAACAAATAGTGGAGTACCGACGGAGACTTTTTGCCGCACGATTGCATTACAGATATCTTCGGCTACCTTGTTTGTTTTGTGAGCGCCTACACTTCAGAATAGTTCCGAAGCTACAAGTCAAGTCTCATGTACAGTTCACAAATGGATGGGTTCAGGAGCTGTGAATCATAGAAACGGAACAGCGGCAAAACAGTATACAGTAATCCGGTAAGCTGTGCTCTAACGTTACCTAGCTGCTAGTTTAGTAACCATTAGTGCTAACAACCATTCACACACGGACTTTTAACAATGTGTTTTAAAAGTGTAGTTAGTAGCTATCCACCCTCCCGTTTTTCCGGGGTTCTCACGTATTTGAGCTCTTTCCCCGCTGTCTTCCTTTTTTAGTATTTTCCTGTAAAATATCCCCTTAGCCCTTCCATCAGACCTGTCAAGTCTCTGTGCTGTTGTCCTGTTGCTACTCCTTGCCCTTCCAGCAAAACAGATGTTTTCAAAGCATCGTTTTGCTTACTTGAAAGCAACCTTAGCGTGATGTTGGGCTTTTTAAAGATAGCGTGGTTGTTGTGAGAGCACGATTTCACGCCAATCTGTAACTAAAGTCACGTTAGACCTAGCTTCACAAATCGCTTAACGTTAGTTAATGCAGCAGTTTTATAGTACGAATTTTTGCTGTCAGCAGAGGGATAGCAATAAAAAGATGAATGTTGAAATTTCCCGTATTTTGGATGAGTAACTCGAGAAATTTCCCTTATTTTCAATGTTGACTTAAGCTATATAAATTAATATTCAGATGTTATGGTCTCCGTAGTCCCGCCTCCAAGCAGGAAAGCGGTGTAAAGTTAATCCATTTTCATTTTATTTTCCCCATGGCTATTATGTGTTGCGCTATTACACCCCAAAATACAGCAACAGTTGAAAATGGTTAAAATAGATTTTTAATTCATCAAATTAAGACACACGGATGAGAGGGAGTTTGTCTAAACACTGCGCAGTAGTCCGAGTGGCAGTAAAGGAAGCATTCAACGTGGCGGCCACGCCAAGTAATGACGTCACGACGCCCAAGCCCTATTGGATGTAGATGTGTTCCTGTACTCTTTTCAAATGACAGCATAACTTAGTGTCCATTTTGTTCTCTTATTATTTCTTGGTTTTCTTTTGTCTTTGTTTTATCCTGCATTGATTCTATCATATCTTCGCTATCCTCATGATCCTTAGATTTCTTACGTTTAGCATTCTTTTTTTTATTACTTTTCCCCGAATATATCTCCGTAAATCCTTCCCTGTCCTCCACTATCGATTCCTCAGAATCTTCCTCCATGACTGCACAACAGCAACACCAGCCTCTCCTTTTCACCACTTGTATTATTTCTCTTCAAGAAAAATCTTCAAAACCACAAGCGAACCTCGCAGCACCGATCTGTTCCTAGCTCTTACTACCGCATTCTCTGCTTCTTCTGCTTCTTCTTCTTCTTCTTGGCGTTTAATGGCAGATTGCATACAACTTTTATGTGCATTACTGCCACCTACTGATCAAGACCATAATCTTCACTAAATTCTATTATAATCCAGTGTCCTTTAAATAATTTGAGATGATAGTTTCCTCCTGTCTATTTCTACTTGTTACTCTGTGCTTACCATTAAAAAGTATTTGAATGCTATAAAACGATCTACCTGTTCTTTCTTCCCAATATTTCTGCCATCTATTCTTCACATGTTGCTTGATTAAACACTTTATTTCACTCTTACCATAGTTTATCTGCATACATATGTCTACTTTCTTTGTTACTTCCTTTGTATATTAGTCTGCCAACTCATTTCCTTTTACTCCCACATGCGCTGGTACCCAACAGAAAGCTACATTAATTCCCATCATCTGGATACTATATATTGTTTGAAGAATCGCAATCATTATATCTGCTCTGCTCTCTGAATGACATGTTTTAATTGTTATTAAAGATGAACTTAAATCAGAACATATGAGTGTCCGCATTGGCTTATTTTCCTCCACCCATTGCAATGCCAGTAAAATTGCAATCATTTCACCAGTGTGCACTGACAAATTATCTGTGATTCTTTTACTGACTTTGTCATTAAATTCTGGTATACTGATATTGATGCATCAGAAAATATATGATCATAACCATAATCATTTTCATGAATGTATTTGTGTTATCTGAACATTTGATTTTAACTTATCCTTATTTTCCTCACTTAACAATGTCATATCCATCGTAGGTTGAGATATTAACCACAGAGGGATTGTTGACCATAGTCTCGCATAGCCAGACCTTCAGACTAACAGCTGAAGGTCTGGAATCTATGGCAGCTTTCATTGGCCAACGTTTCGGGGTGTGGAAATGTCGCCACAATAACAGACCATTGTGTAAAACACTCAGATGTATTTGAAAGATTCTATCCCGCAAACTTTAAATATTTCAGATACTTTTAAATATCCAGAATTTAGTTGATCCTGATAAGCGCTCGTTGTCGAAGATGTAAACTCAATTACTTTCTTCTTTAGTGAGGTGGTTTGGCAAAACAACATTTTTGTGTGACAGTTGTCCAGAAGACAATCATTGACACCCTTAACAAGGAGGGAAAGCCACAAACATTCATTGCCAAAGAAGCTGGCTGTTCAAAGAGTGCCGTATCCAAGCATGTTAACAGAAAGCTGAGTGGAAGGAAAAAGTGTGGAAGAAAAGCATGCACAACCAACCGAGAGAACCGCAGCCTTATGAGGACTGTCAAGCAAAATCGATTCAAGAATCTAGTGAACTTCACAAGGAATGGATTGAGGCTGGGGTCAAGGCATCAGGAGCCACCACACACAGACGAACAAGGAATTTGGTTACAGTTGTCGTATTCCTCTTGTTAAGCCACTCTTAAGGGTTAAGGAGAAGAAGAGTTGGACTGTTGCCCAGTGGTCCAAAGTCCTCTTTTCAGATGAGAGCAAGTTTTGTATTTAATTTGGAAACAAAGGTCCTAGAGTCTGGAAAACCAAGTTGCTTGAAGTCCAGTGTTAAGTTTCCAAAGTCTGTGATGATTTGGGGTGCAATGTCATCTGCTGGTGTTGGTCTATTGTGTTTTTTGAAAACCAAAGTCACTGCACACGTTTAGAAATAAATTTTGGAGAGCTTGATGCTTCCTTCTGCTGACCAGCTTTAAGAAGATGCTGATTTCATTTTCCAGCAGGATTTGGCACCTTCCCACGCAATTTTAGACACCACCTTATTTTCTTCTGCTCTCTTAAGTTTTGCTAAATAACAACAGAATTCTCTTAAATATTTATTAATTTCAAACTTTAACAGCTCCCACTGACTATATGAATCTAACACTAAATTACTAGTCCAGTACTGTTCAATCAATAAAGTAATATTCTTCTTAACATCTTCAAAAAGGAGAAGACAATTGTGACAGAGCCATAAGCGTAACCAATGCAGTCTTGAGCTGGAAAGATAATTTAATAGTTAATCTCACAAAGAGTCTTCTGTTTTTTCGAGTCGTTCATTAATCACGTGACAGACCCATAAGCTTGGACCTATGCAGTCTTAGTTGGAAAGACTTTATTACCTTTGTTACAACATTCACCATCATGACAGAAATTCACACATTTATAAACTGTAAGAACTAAAAAGCTACAATTTGAGACCAGAAACGCAGTAACTGTTAGAGTAAACAATAATTATAATGATGATGATGATGATGATGACTATATGCACCCATTTGTATATATTTGGCTGTAGAGGTCACATCACTTTATACAGTCTATTTTTTATTTTTTATTAAACAATACAAACATTAAGGCATTACACTTGTCATAAAGACAAAAAATATATAAAACAATATACACACAGATCTGTTGCCAGGGTATCTCCTTTTATACAGTCTATGGTCAAAAGCTTATGGGCTGTCACGTGATGAAGGAACGACTCAAACCTGATGACTCGATAGATTAACTAATCAATTTTCTTTCTAGCTCAGACTGCATAGGTTAAAGCTTATGGGGCTGTCACGTGATGAAAGAATGTTAGGGAAGTAACATGTAACATATTAAGTATTTGTTGATAGAAATGAACTAAATGACTCGAAAAAAGATTTGTTCATTTTGCTGAACAAGACTCAAAGGTGTGTGTATATATATATATATATATATATATGTGTGTGTGTGTGTGTGTGTATGTATATAATTAAATCCTGTTTACAAGCTGAGTTTCTTTCAGAAATGACATGACAGCCTTGATTATATATTGTGAGCCAGGCGGACTCAATAATTGTTTTTAGCTCAATCAAGTCAAGGCAATTTCAACTTGTTCGTGGAATGAAATGTCATGCATCTCAGGACCACGGTGCTACATAAATACAGACATACAACAATTAAGTAAAATAGTATAAACCTATACAAAACCAACATACTTTCAAATTTTGAGTATAAATATACTATATATAAATGTTTGTCTATACTTAAACTAAAAAAAAACTAACTATACAAATGCTTCACATAATACTGTACATGTGCAAAAAGAAACATCGTAAGTCAAGCAGCTCGCTGGGGAACAGTGCAAGATGATGCATGAGCATGTAAACATACACATACATTATTATGTACTCACAGCAGTGTGTGTGAAAAGTGTTAACGTGTGTTAATACAGGTGGTTTGTACAGGCCCACTCACCTGTGTTTAGCACACTTCGAATTGCACAAAAATAAGAGTTTCAGATAGTTTTTCTGTGATGTGGTAACCACATTATTCTATTATTTGATGCTCTTTGTAGTTCTCTCCTTTTTTCAATATATTTCCTACATATCAAGAGTACATGATTTCCACTTTATGTATACATAATCCTGTCTGGTGTTTTCCTGTTACTATTTAACCTTGTGAGCCCTGTTCTCAGCCTTGTTAAAATGGTTTCCTACTGTCACCTCAGATTACTGCACTTTTTAACAATCACTTCTTTCTGACTGCTATATTAACGTATTCCTTTTTTCTCGACCCCATATATCCTGCTACATTTTATTAATATTATCTTTAATGATAACTTTAATTTCCGATTTACTAGGTGGTATTTTTATATCTATATTTTCTGTCTAAACGGTTCGTTTTGATGATTTATCCACTTTTTAATTTCCCTTAGTACCCACATGCGCTGAATATATATTTTTTAGAGTTAGTCTAAAAATTACTCGATTTATTGCATCTAAAAGACCTTGCCCACATAAAGATTTCCCACTCTGGATACTTATCAAAGATGACATGTTCTGTACATCTTATGTAGCGTTTGTTAGCATGTTTAAATATGTATTACTTCCTGTCTGTGGTCTCCTAGCCAATCAACAGCCCTGCGTCAGCGCGTTGTAAGATTTGCCCTTTGAACTGTAGTACGCGACGCGCATTGTGGTAATCATCAAACATGGCTGCGGTGGAGTTTGGAGATAGCGAATTATTTGATCAGTTCGAAGAGAACGCGCCAGAGCGCGATCGTATGATAGAAGAAGTTGTTGATGAAGAGAGTGAGGGTTCAGATCGACTGCGGGAGCTTCGGCAGACATTAGAAGTGTGCGAAGACACAATAGAGCGTTTGAACGCAGAGAATATCCTTATAGCATATCATCCAATGAACTCATCCAATTGTGCTATTTTTGAATGTTTTTAAAGAATACTGAAACTACAGTCTTACACATTCTGTAAGTGACAGGCATCAGGAAAAAGACTGAATGTGTAGTATTTAGAAAGCTGTCGCTGAGAGGATTAATTAAGTTCTAGTGTAATTCGTTTCTAATGTCCTTAATTATAATGATATTCATATAAACAGCAAAAACTGACTGATTATATGGTTGCCAATATATTTTATCCCTATTGATTGACTACAATTTGATTTTATTCATTGATTGTTGTCTGTCGCTGTCTTTATACTGAGTCAAAATATGTACCTTAATGATGATCCACATGAGGAACTGAAGAGAAAGTTAAACATATTAAGTCGTCCTACGTGAGTAAAGAATGAACTTATTTCAGAATACAGTTAAACTTGGCATTCATTTAGAGTCGTTTATTAATCGATTATGCTAATTTTTATTCTAGCGGTATGAAAATTGAAGATTCCAAAATCGATGGGCCCCTATGTCAAATTAACTATGGAAACAACATCATTTCCAAGTAGGTGTTTTGTGCATCACCCTTAATTTTAATGTTTCATGCTATCAGTTTTTCCAGAACAGCGGTTTTATTGAGAGATGCACTTGTGTGTGTGTGTGTGTGTGTGTGTGTGTGTTTAGGCAGTGTCGGAAAGAAATGGAGGACTTCATCTACAGTCTTGTACAGAAGAGACTACAAGAGTGTAAAAATGCTCCAGAAGGCTCTGCTCTCCATGTAAAGCCACATGTATGTCTTTAATGCCACTGGACATTTTGTACAATAGTCTTCACTTATAATCAAAATTGCTGTTTATTTTTTGTTTGTTTGTTTTTTTTTTTGTTTTTTTTTTTGCAGCATTCAAGTTTCGTTATGGAGGAAAGCTACAAAGTGAAGACTTCCAGTGACTTCAAGCATATTAAAAAGGCTTTCAGTGTAAGTTCTACATAGCTCACATTATTCATATTCGGTGGCTAATTAACCACAAATAAAACAAGTGTTTCTTGTTTTTGGATCTTAGATGATAGGAAGTGTTTTATACTTCACCAACTTCTGTGTTGATAAACTTGGCCAACCGCTGCTGAATGAAAACCCCCAGCTGACTGATGGATGGGAAGTTCCCAAGTATCCTAAACATTTAAGGAAGCTGTGCACTTACACTTGCTGTGATCTTATTAATTTAAACCGTGCTTTTAGTCTATTTGAATCATGTCTTTATACATCACTGCTCCTGAATCATTTTTGCAAAGATACCAGCAGATCTTTGGCCAAATCATTGCCCTTGAGGGCCAAGAAGTGCAGATAAAGGAGAAAAGGTATGACAAGATTTTACAATAGTATAATTTGGATATTGATATGTATGTTATTATAAGACTCATGTCTTTACAAGACTTGCTTTTACAGTCAGTAGTGCTATTTTTATAACTGCATTGCTTTTAAAGATTGATTAATTCCTGTTTGGTATTTCATTTGCTTTTCTGCTTGAGGAAGTGAAATCATCTTGTGTTGTCCTTACAGACCGAGACCATGCTGTTTTAACTGCTGTTCTGAGGACCATCAACTGCGAGACTGTCCAGAGGTGTTTCTCTTTGCGTATAGACAAAGTTTCTGTTACTATTAGATTAATAGTTATAATTACATTATTATGTTTTGAAGATCATTTAAGAATGCAAGTATAAATCAAACTTTGTTCACACTTTAAGCCCAAAGATATGACTCGTATCAATGAAAAGAGGAAAGAGTTTTCACAGAACAGCAATCAGAGCAACCAGCGCTACCATGCAGAAGAGGTCGACGAGCGATTTGCAAAGTACAAGCCAGGAATATTGAGGTCAGCCATTTTATTAAGTGTCATTGTGCGAAAAAGACAAAAATGTCAGTCCAAACCTGTAAAGGTCACAGTATGTCCTTAACAAACGAATAGGTGTAACTTCTGCAGCTTTGCATTTATTGCATTCAATGGTTGGTTCATCCAAAAATGAAAATTATGTCATCATTTACTCCAAAATCATTTAATTCCAAACTCAGTCTCTGTTTTCATCTTCAAAACACAAATTAAGGTAATTTTAATGATATCCCACATCATGTTTTGTCTTGCCAACTTTACCAGGCTAGCTTTAACTGAATCATTAAAATATTTTATACCACCCTATGGTGTGTGCATTTAAAAACTAAAATGACTAAAATGTAAACATTTAAAATTTAAAAATTTAAAATTTAAATTTTGTGTGATGTAATTTAAGCTTAAAATAATTGCATTTTGTCTTTCCACACACATTTTCCCTCCAGATATTTTAATATGGAAATTTAAGTGTTGTTTGTCTGAAAATCAAGTCAAATGAAATGTAATTTGTATTGTCTTCGTATAGTCAAGAGCTCCTTGATGCGCTTGGGATTAATACAAAGACCCTTCCTCCATTCATCTATCGCATGAGGGAGCTCGGCTACCCACCTGGTTGGTTGAAAGAGGCAGAAATGGAAAATTCAGGCCTGATGCTCTATGATGGTAAGGTTGAGTTTTATATTTTATTATGGCCAGTCATCAGTCAGGTTAAAGCCCTTAATTATAATAGTGAAAATGTAGGAAAATTATTACTAAGAAAATTTTCTTACATAAGGGGTTTGTTGTAGATGGCCAAATGTTCTATCATAAGGACCTGATCATTACCTGTCATGTGCATAATTAATGAAGGATAGTTTGTTTTAAATAGAGCTAAACTGCCATTGACTCTCTTAATTTTCTTCACAAGGATCAAATGATGAAGATGAAAACAACCACAGCCAAAAGGTATCTTACGATGTCTCAAAGCTGGTTGACTTTCCTGGCTTCAATGTGTCTGCAGCCCCCAATGTGAGAGATGTAAGTGTACATACACATTTATTGGACACAAAACAATGCATGGATTAAGTGAGCACTGCTGCATTGAGGAGGAATATAATGGAAAGAATTTGATGTTTAAAGTTTGGTTTTATTTGTAATGTTCACATTTGTTACTGTAATAATTTCAGTTTTTGAGGTCAAAGTCTTCAGCTTTATTTGAAATGAATGTTTTAACTGCATTGATGGTTTAACCACTGGGTTGATGTTAAGAAACAAAGACAGAGTTACATAATAATAATCATCCATTAGTAATGAATGATGTAGACTGTAAAGAATTCATAAAGAAGATCCCCTGCAATAATGATTCTTCCAAACACACAAAGTGTGGTACCGCAATACAACTTGGTATGGTGATGCTTCAGCAAAATTTGAACAAAACAAAGATATCAACACAGTCCTACCACTGACATATTCCTCAGGAAATTTATAATAGTTAATTTACAGTCTGACCATCTACAAAATCAGGTTTGTATGGTTATATATTATTCACCTGCATGTTTATGTGAGTATGCCTGCAATTAAAGATGATCTTATACATGATTAATACATACTGATGTAAATCTTTATTTCCCACTATCTAGGTTTCTGTTTTATTTAAATTAAATGTATTTAGATCTAATGTGTGTTTTTTTTGGGGGGTGGGGGCAGGATTACCGGTCTTTCGGTTCTATTCCAATGCAGCCTCAGCATTGGAAGCAAAATTTTGCTGCTTTTTTAAGCAGTAACTTTCCAACGGTAAAAACATCTCTTAAAAACGTATTTCTAATTTATTACCTTTATCCTTATTTCCCAAATTATTTATGACCTTGTGCAACGATATGTGCTCCTCAGAGCTCCGGCTGCAGTAAGAGGCGTCACGAGTCTGAATCCACACCCCAGAAGACAAAGAAACGGAGATCCAATTCAGAAAACCAGGAATCAGATATGGAGATAGAATCAGGTACACAACTTAAACGTTACTAGATTCTGTTGGTTTTATGATTGCAGTTTGTTCTAAAATGCATAAACTTACAGCTGACCAACCGTGAAGTGCTCTAATGCTTCACGCAGCTTGTGTTGCCACCCCTTTTATTCTGCTGTAGCTCACTATGTGACTTACAATTTTACAGTTTGTAATGTATTCATATCAGAAGATACTACACCAATACTAGTAATGCTCTGAAATTATTATTTTTTTTTTTGTTGACGATTGTGTTGCCAAATTGATTTTGATTTATTGAATGATAAATATACTACTAATGATGTTTAGTGAAGAAATGTTCACACATCAACTAAAAAAAGCATAGGCTTAAAGATCTTTGTTGATAAAAATTAAGATCTATTAAGAAGACGTCACCATCTGAGATGTTAATAAAATGTTAAAGGATCGTTCAATGATTTTGCCCTCCAAAAAAAATATTTTCATTTACATTTTGTGCATCACTAAAAACAAATTATCATGAAAAAATATGATAAAATTTTTTGTCCTCCTACAGATCATGACACGTCTCAAATAAGATCTGATGGTTTCCAGTTCCACCCACCACTTCCTCCTGGCTGTTCATCCTATGGCATTGCTCCACCTCTGCCACTAGGAACTCCTCCATCCACTCCTCCAATCCCGAAGGGAACTCCACCCCCAACTCCACCTACAAATTATTCTCCGTCCACTCAAGCCAGAGGGTTGACTGAGGGGGAAGAGTCAGAGGATGGGCTGACTCTGGAGGAACTGGAAGAGCAGCAAAGGCTTCTTTGGGAAGCCCTTGAAAAGGCAGATACTGCAACCAACAGTGATTCTGAAGCTGGAGCTTCTGAGACCCCCATCCCAAGTTCCCCTAGTGTCGTCACTTCACTTAAACTTGACTCGGAGGAAGATGGAGAAAAGATGGAGAACTTGAGTCTTGCCTATGAAATCAAAAGTACACCAACATCACCTGTTGAACCAGTAACGAATGCATCTGAGGATGAGAGGATAGATGAGACAGCCAGTGATGGACAGGAAAACCCTTCAATTAATGAAAACGTGATCAATTTGCAAGCAGAGTTGGGTGACATTATTGTTCTGGATGAAGTTTATGAGGAAAACGCAAATCATGATGCAACAAATGGAACTTCAGACACTCCTCAGATAAGCACACCGGAGTCAAATGCGCAAGTTGCCGACGACATGGAGGAACCTGTGGTAAATAAAGTAACTTTTGTTCCACATCGTAGCAGATTTGCTGCAGGAATAATTCCTTTTGAGGACACACCTGAGTTTACAGAGGTTGCTGAAGCAACAGGGGTTTATCTGAAGATTCGAGATTTACTGAAAGGCTCCCCAAGAAATCAGGCGAAGAACAAGAAATAATCAAAGTCGTCTGTTTTATACTGCCCACCTGTGGACTTAATTTTTTTTTTCTCTCTTAACACACAGTCCTTTTGTATGTAGTTTTACTTTGGTGCTTTGGATCTTTTTACTGCTATTGTGTGATTTTTTAAAAAAAAATAATAATAATTACATTTGGTTTGTACCTGAATATTAACTGACTGGGTACTTGTTCTGTGTGTAGATGGGTTTTTGTTTTTGTTCTTGTTCCATTTTCTGTAATTACAAATGTTACTCCTACATCTCATGCCATGCTGATCTGTATGCCTGCCATAGCTCATCTGTGTAATTTATTCTGAATATCTTTCAGCATAAATTTCTTAAAAATTCTTACTGAATTAAAAGTTTTAACTTGACCTTGGTAGTAAAATTAAATCCCTGCTCTTAACATATTTTTTCACAGTTCTATTATTAATGCATTTCTTTGCTGCTTATGCTCTACAAATTCTACCTCATTTTTATTTATTTTTGTCTTTTTTTTAATAAGTTTGTTGCCAACAGCGTATTACTTTATTTTACCTGTTGCAAATGTTGTGTTATAGCCAGGAATGTCCCATATTTAGACATTCCGGGCTATTTTAGACCACTTAATTTTTTTACTTTAAAACAAATTAAAAGGCATGTTTACAATAGTACATTTAAAGTGAAAAATATTTGAATTGATATTCTTTGCTTTTTAAAATATCAGTTGTTAATATGTTAATATTTAGTTTATTTTATTCATTTCTTTTTTGCAGGATGGGTGAAGGGGTAATTGGTTTTTCAATTATTGTCAACATGGATACTTTTGACTTGTAAAATGTGTGCATACCATATATCAGCAGGGGGAAAATAGCTTGAAATATTTTAGAGATCTTTGAAAATAATTAACTAAACACTAGTCTCAACCTCAAATGGCACACATAGTCCACTCAATGGGTCTCATTCATGAAGCATTCGTAAATATACGAGTGATTTGCGCGTAAAGAGAACTTCCCGAAAACTCTTCTCCTGATTCACAAAAACTTCGTAAACGTCAGATGTGATAGTGAAATGTGTGTGTGTATTAATGAATTCCAATCAGTCGTAAATGGGACGCGCGTGCACGCTCACTATCAATTACCATAAATCCCTCCTATTAAATCCGACTGACAACTATATAAGTTCATCATATTATGACACCAAACGAAGGATTTCAACATGTCTTCTCAAAAGCTACTGAAAAACAAACATTTCTCAGCTGCAGAAATTGAAGTTTTATTATCAGAAGTTCATTCAAAACGCCATTTAATTTTCAAGCGTACATATTGGCGTATCAGGTCCTAAAAAAGCAAGTTTGGCAGCATATTACAGATCCTATTACTGGCTCTCATAATAAAAGTTAAAAGAAAAACCGTATGTAATTAATATATATAATATTTTTTTTCAAAATGCTGTGTAAATATGTACCCGATTAAGGTGAATTAAAATGCAGCCGTATTAATGAGCAAAACGTTCAGACGTTAAACGCACTATTTACGCGTGGCTGGGAGCAGGTGTAGATTTCTTTCGTAACTAACATTTGGAAAATACGAACGTTTTAATGAATCCGAAAATTTACGCCAAAACCACTTTACACGCGATTTACACAAAAATTCGTTCTGCTCGTGTTTAATGAATGAGACCCAGTGATTGTATATTGCACATTCCATAAAAACTGGCAGTCATTTTTGATCTAGTAAGCTGTGATCTGATTAGCCAGTTTCATACAACTTCAGAGTATTTTTTAAACAAAATCAGGCACTCTAAAACCTAAGGAAATAAAATCAGGCACTCTAAAACCTAAGGAAACAAAATCAGGCACTCTAAAACCTAAGAAAAAAAAAATTAAGAATCAGTATAACTGGGGTAAGTTCAGCCCTGACAAAACGTTGCAAAACATTTTTTAAACGGAAAGGGTGGTCCATTAAACACCCTGTTCTGATGATGCAAGAGTTGCAACTATGGCAGCTGAGAAGGCCATTCTTGAAATCAGTATAAATACGTGTTTAATAGGCTTCAGCAAAATACACTCTATGTTACAGTCACTGACCATGCATTATTGAATAAAAGAGAACATCCCAATCGAGTGAAGGGATTTGTGGAATCTGTGGTTCCTAATTATTGTGATCCAACATTTGCCTTGCATTTCAGAATAAAAAGACAAAAATGTCAGGATAATCCACTTCTTACCTCCGAGACTGTTATGATCTTATGACCTTATTCTTTTTATTGTGAGTATTAGGCTTATTATTTTTGCTGATCACTGTTGTTGTGCTATGATATTGTAATATTTACCATTAAATAATCGGAGAAGTATTGAAAAGTTTATGAAAGTGTCACTCCACAATATAATAGCAAAATATATAAATATGTATAGTATTTGTTACGTTAATCTGTGTCTAGCAGACCTTCCCAAAGAAAGGATATGGACCAGGAGACATTACAATTACTAATATTAAGACAGACTTAAAGTAGTTACAGATCTATAGTCTATAGATCTATAAGCTCTTATTATTTCAGTTATTTTGCCTTTAATGTAAATAAATTTGTTCTAGGCAGACATCCTCCAGCTTGGCTCATTGCCGCAAAGGCATTACCACTAAGCAGGGGCTGCAGGGCCTTAATGCTGACTTTCCAGCTGGCACATGAATGACCTTCAATACTGAAATATAGTTGAAATAATGACGATTATTGTTTTAACATTGAAACAATACTGAAAAAAATGTTTAATGCTAAAGTTGAAAAAGGTTAAGGGGTCATATGTTGTGATTTAAAATTTTCCTTTCTCTTTGGATTGTTACAAGCTCTTGCAAAAAGAAGATCTGTAAAGTTGCAAAGACTAATGTTGCAAATCCAAAGAGATATTCTTAATAAGATATTCTTGGGGCAGCGTCTGTTGTTTAAAAAATGTGCTATATAAATAAAGTTGCTTGCTTGCTAAAAGTTAAGAGTCAACCACTCCTACCTAAAACGACTCATTCTAACACGCCCCCACATGTCTACGTCCCAATGTGGGAAGATTTGTTAAACACCGCCCAAATGTTCGCGCAAAGAAAGATGACATAACTTTTATTCTCACTGTTGCCGCTGCCGCCATGTTGTGGAGACACTGTGTGTTTCGTTGTGAAACAAAACTACTTTGTTTGGTCTTCCAAAATAGGACACAACTAGAAATCAGTGTCTAAGTTGTATTTGCAAAACCATTCCAGAACAGTTCAACCCAAATATTCAGATGTATGCAGCACATTTTATGGAGGATGAGGACTGTTTCTTGAACCAGTAGCCTACAATGCTTCTGTGCACAAAGGCTGTTTCTATAGACGAGTTTCCTGAGTGAAATAGGCGGGCCGCTAATATCCTTTCACTCTGCCAACGACTTCCGGTTGTGTCTGCCAAGAACTTCCGGTTAGCGAGTTAGCATCTTTTACTGTCTTTTCGGGACATACCCATGCCTTGGCTTCAGGACAACCATGGAGTCGCCATGGCCCGAAATCAAGACTAGAGGGGCTTATGGAGCGCACCTGTAAATCTCCTAGGTCGCTGTGATTTTGCCAAGTAATACATGGTCCTGGAACAACATATTTTGATCATCCTGGGTCAACATTATTGTCCAAAAATATAGACTTAACCCAATCCCTAGCCCTAAACCTAACCCAAACATAATTTATTCTTAAAATCAGTGGGAAATGATAGCTGGTTAACAATGGTGTAGAAGCACCTAACCCTGATTTTAAGCCTAAAACAGATACTTCATGAAAAGTTATATCTCAATTCTGATTGGTTGATTCGAATGTTGTTCCAGGATCAACAAAGATGTTGATCCAGGAACATGTTGTACTTGGTGAAATCATGCTCACCAAGTCTCCTACTTGCTTAACCGATGCTCACCATTAGCAGAGTCGATTTCAATGACAGAGAACGTAAGTCAGCAGCTGAAGCGGTTCAAAGGGCGGCTCTTTGAGGCCCCTAAGAACCATGGATAGGTCCCATGTGAGGATCGTGAAGGGTCAAGGAGGGTTGTTTCCTACTTACAGACTGCCCGTACATAGTCACCTTTATTTAAATAGAGCTTTAAACAAAACAGATTGTGTCAAAGCAACTGAACAACATTAATTAGGAAAACAGTGTGTCAATAATGCAAAATGACAGTTAAAGGCAGTTCATTATTGTATTCTGTGATGTCATCATGCAGCTCAATTCAGTTTAAATAGTATCTATTTAGATTCAAGATGAATGGCGTGCTCAATCCCTTTTAAATTTGATTTGGGTGCCCTTCGGTCCAAGGTAGAACATCTTAAGAGGCAGTGTAGAGAAAAAGAAATCTCTGATAGCCGAGGCACTCCATAATTAAAATGTCTTTATTGCAAAAAATGACATGTCCTAAATGGACAACTTTAAAATGCCCACGCGTAGCGGCATGTGGCCTTCTTCATGAAGAATCCAGCAGTTCAATTCCAGGCTGCAGCAAAGTCAGATTGTGCAGAAGAATCGTTTCATATAGATTTTAAAATATTGCTTATGACTTATAAAGCACTGAATGGTTTAGCACCTCAGTATTTGAATGAGCTCCTTTTACATTATAATCCTCTACGTCCGCTACGTTCTCAAAATTCAGGCAATTTGATAATACCTATTATATCAAAATCAACTGCGGGCGGCAGATCCTTTTCCTATTTGGCACCTAAGCTCTGGAATAACCTACCTAACATTGTTCAGGAGGCAGACACACTCTTGCAGTTTAAATCTAGATTAAAGACCCATCTCTTTAACCTGGCTTACACATAACATACTAATATGCTTTTAATATCCAAATCCGTTAAATGCTGCATTAATTAGGTAAACCGGAACCGGGAACACTTCCAATACCACCCAATGTACTTGCTACATCATTAGAAGAATGGCATCTATGCTAATATTAGCCTGTTTCTCTCTTATTCCGAGGTCACCGTAGCCACCAGTCTGTATCCAGATCAGATCGTCACTGCAGTCACCCGGATCCAGTATGTATCCAGACCAGATGGTGGATCAGCACCTAGAAAGGACCTCTACATCCCTGAAAGACAGCGGAGACCAGGACAACTAGAGCCCCAGATACAGATCCCCTGTCTCAGATGACCACCAGGACAAGACCACAGGAAACTGATGATTCTTCAGTACAATCTGACTTTGCTGCAGCCTGGAATTGAACTACTGGTTTCATCTGGTCAGAGGAGAAGTGGCCCCCCAACTGAGCCTTGTTTCTCCCAAGTTTTTTTTCTCCATTCTATCACCGAGTTTCGGTTCATTGCCGCTGTCGCCTCTGGCTTGCTTAGTTGGGGACACTTCATCTACAGCGATATTGTTGACTTGATATAATGCACAGACACTATTTAAACTGAACAGAGATGACATCACTGAATTCAATGAAGAACTGCCTTTAACTGTCATTTTGCATTATTGACACACTGTTTTCCTAATGAATGTTGTTTAGTTGCTTTGACGCAATGTATTTTATTTAAAGCGCTATATAAATAAAGGTGACTTGACTTGACTTGACTTGTTTCCTGTGGTCTTGTCCCATTGGTCGTCTGAGACAAGGTCTTTACAGGGGATCTTTATCTGGGGCTCATCTAGATGTCCTGGTTTCTGCTGTCTTTCAGGGCTGTAGAGGGCCTTTCAAGGGGCTGATCCACCATCTGGGCTGGATAGGTACTGGATCTGGGTGACTGCAGTGACCATCTGATCTGACCATCTGATCTGAATACACTGGATCTAGTGGCCAGGGTGACCTCGGAATAAGAGAGAAACAGGCTAATATTAGCATAGATGGCATTATTCTAATGATGTATTGTTACATCGGGTGTTATGGACAGTGTTCCCGGTTTTGGTTTACCTAATTAATGCAACCTAAAAATCCTTTAACTAATTTGGATATTAGAAGTGTATTAGTGTGTAATGTGTAAGCCAGGTTAAAGAGATGGGTCTTTAATCTAGATTTGAACTGCAAGAGTGTTACTGCCTTCCGAACAATGTTAGGTAGGTTATTCCAGAGTTTGGGCACTACATAGGAAAAGGATCTGCCTCCCGCAGTTTACTTTAATATTCTAGGTATTATCAAGTTGCCAGAGTTTTGAGAATGTAGCGGACGTGAATAACTATAATGTAACAGGAGTTCATTAAAATACCGAGGTGCTAAACCATTTAGGGCTTTGTAAGTAATAAGCCAGATTTTAAAATCTAGACCTGGTTCTAGTAAGAACTCTAGCTTCTGCATTTTGGACTAACTGGAGTTTGTTTATTAAGCGTGCAGAACAACCACACAATAAAGCATTAAAATAATCTAAACTTGAGGTCATAAATGCATGGATTAACATTTCTGCATTTGACATTGAGAGCATAGGTTGTAATATAGATATATCTAACACCTAGGTTCCTAACTGATGACGAAGAATTGACAGAGCAGCCATTAAGTCTTAGACAGCATTCTAGGTTATAACATGCATTGCATGTTACATGGCATGTTTCGCTAGGCCGCGAAAAAATATAGAGCTGAGTATCATCAGCATAGCAGGCTACATGTGCATAAGAAGCTTTGATAGCAACAACATAGACTTTAAGGGTAGAGAGAGTATGGTCCCTATCCATTAAGTCTTGGAGGAAGGACAATATCTCAGATTTGTCACAAGTGAATGGGCCTTCACCACAGGCTGTGAGCCAGGTAGTGAAAACCGACCACTTAACGCTATAGAGGCACCTTGTGGATGGAGCTCTAGCCTGTAATATTGTATTCATGATGCTTTCTGGGAGGACTACCAACTTCTGTCAAGAGGCCATACATGGAGAGCCTATAGCTCTGGGGAGCCATATCATTCTGTTTACTTGAGATAGGAGTTACCTTCTCAAGGGAATCAGCCATGGCTTTGCTAGTGACAGCTGTGACAGGTCCGAGAGCCACGATTGGCCCCTCTACAGAGGGTCTACCAGGAGGACCTTGTGAGCACCTTCCCTGATTCATCTGATGACCTGGGGGATCAGAGCGACTGGCGGGAAAAGAATAAAGGAGGAGACTGGGCCAGTTGTCTGCAAGAGCATCCTTGACTTTTGAAAAATAGATTGGGCAATGAGAGTTGTCTTCAGAGGCAAAGAGGTAAATCTTTGCCCTCCCAAAGACGTCCCAAATCCCTTGAACAGTCTGGGGGTGAAGCCTCCATTCCTCTGAGGGGAGGTAGCTCCGGGACAACATGTCCACCCCTGTGTCCAGAATGTCCTGCACATGCGCTGCCCTCAACGAGAGCATGTGGTGCTGGGCACACTCTAGGATGCTTTTCACTAGAGTGTATAGGGGATTCAAGAAGAGCCTGCCTTTGCAATTTATGAAGGACACCACTGTCATGTTGTCCGACCAGAACTAGGACATAGTTAAAACATTGAGAGCTCGACATAAAGCCAGAATTTTCAGGTGGATGTTATGGAGCACACTTTCTGCACTCATCCAGAGGCCAAAGGTTGACCTCGTCTACCTCGTCTTGGCAGCATCTGTGAAGATGACTTTCCATGGGCAAACTATCCCCACCGCCACCCCATATAGTACCAGCCAGGGTTCATCCAAGGGGCCAGGGTTGCACTGCATCAAGGCCTGGCTCACCTTGATCATGTGGTGACCATGCTGCCAGGCACAGGGCGGAATTTGATGTTTTAGCCAAAACCGCAGCAGCCGCATGTAGAGCTGCAGAGCTGGCAATGCTGAGCTCATGACACCTAGCATCTTTTGAAACCTCTTGAGCGGCTGAGCAGTTCCTGGCGTAAAGGTTTCTGTGAGCTGCCGAATGGCAAGAGCACGCTCCGGTGAGACTATGGACCTCATATGGGTCGAGTTGATAATTGTCCCCAGGAACGTGATACACTGGCTTGGGGACAATGAGCTCTTGGAAAAATCCCAAACACTTGAGGTGGTTGAGGAGGAGGGATCTCAGAGCCAACAGCTCCGCCTCCGACTGGGCTAAAATGAGCCAGTCATTTAAATAGTTCAGTATACGAACTCCCATCTGTCTCACAAGGGAGAGAGCCACATCTATGCACTTGATAAAACTGCGGGGAGCCAGGGACAGCACAAACAGAAGAACCGTGTATTGATATGCCACTACCTCGAAGGCAAATCTCAAGAAGCACCTGTGATGATGGGTTTTCTGGATGTGAAAGTAAGCATCTTTTAAATCCAGGGAAGATAACCAGTTCCCTGGGTGTATTTATGTGAGGATCTGCTTCAAAGTGATCATTCTGAATGAGCACTTTATCAGGGCCTGTTTCAGATAGTCTAAGATCGAGGATGGGTCTGAGACCGCTATCCTTTTTGGGGATGAGGAAGTACCAGCTGTAGAAGTCTGACCTGCTCTGTGCTGCGGGGATCACTTCTATGGCCCTTTTCGCCAGCATTGATTTTACCTCTTTTACCTTCTAATTGCAGTACGTAACCTTGTTTTACAATTTTCATCACTCTGGGGATGGCCTGCCAGGCCTTGGCCCATGTGGCGAGGTGTTGTATCAGTCGGGCACTGAGTCACTGTAAGGAACTGTGGTGCCCGTAAATAGTGGAAGAGGAAATTTGCCCTGTTTTTGAGTATGTTTGTGTTTATTGAATCCGCTATAACAATATATATATATATATATATATATATATATATATATATATATACATATATTGTTTTGTTTTTTTTCAAATAAAATAAAGAATTTTTTTAAGAATGATTTTAGAATTTGACAATGAACACATTGAAGCTTTACATGTCTTGAAATAATAATTTCTAAACATTAAACATTGACTGTCAGTCTTTATTCACCTGTTTCTCGTTGTTTCTCATTCAAATGAAACAACCTATCACGCTCCTTAAGGTCACAAAACGCTGGACTTTTGGTAGTTCCTAGGATAGCAAAGTCATCTAAAGGAGGTTGATCTTTTTCGCATTTGGCTCCCAAACTCTGGAATAGCCTTCCTGATAATGTTCGGGGTTCAGACACACTCTCTCTGTTTAAATCTAGATTAAAAACACATCTCTTACGCCAAGCATTCAAATAATGCATCTCATAATTTGTGACTGCAGTTGTATCTGATCAAATGCACATTTTTATTCTTTATCTTGGGTTAAACTAATTAATTTTACTTTGTTGGAAAAGCAGCTACGCTGATGATGTCTCTATTTGTTTCTCTGTTTTGCCACGGGATGTAACTAGGATTTACACAAGCTACAGTCTGGATCCAGAACACCTGAGAAAAGATGATGCCAACCCCTCAGAGGACCTCAGATGATGCGGACCCTGAAACAACATACAGAACTATCAAATATTGCTACTTACTATGCAATCACATTATAATTGCTGTTAATGGTGTTCGTCTTTTGTTTTGTTTTTTTGTTTTTTTAATTCCTGTCATTTGCACATCAATCAATCAATCAATCACCTTTATTTATATAGTGCTTTAAACAAAATACATTGCGTCAAAGCATTGAACAACATTAATTTGGAAAACAGTGTCTCAATAATGCAAAATGATAGTTAAAGGCAGTTCATTATTGAATTCAGTTATGTCATCTCTGTCCAGTTTAAATAGTGTCTGTGCATTTATTTGTTATAAGTCAATGATATCACTGTAGATGAAGTGACCCCAACTAAGCAAGCCAGAGGCGACAGCGTCAAGGAACCAAAACTCCATCAGTGACAGAATGGAGAAAAAAACCTTGGGAGAAACCAGGTTCATTTGGGGGGCCAGTTCTCCTCTGACCAGACGAAACCAGTAGTTCAATTCCGGCTGCAGCAAAGTCAGATTGTGCAGAAGAATCATCTGTTTCCTGTGGTCTTGTCCTGGTGATCCTCTGAGACAAGGTCTTTACAGGGGATCTGTATCTGGAGCTCTAGTTGTCCTGGTCTCCGCTGTCTTTCAGTTGTCTTTTTGTAGAGGTCCTCTCTAGGTGCTGATCCACCATCATGTCTGGATACATACTGGATCCGGGTGACTGCAGTGACCCTCTGATCTGGATACAGACTAGATCTGGTGGCCACGGTGACCTCGGAACAAGAGAGAAAAAGACAAATATTAGCGTAGATGCCATTCTTCTAATGATGTAGCAAGTACATAGGGTGTTATGTGAAGTGTTTCCGGTTCCGGTTTACCTAATTAATGCAGCCTAAAAATCCTTTAACGGATTTGGATATTAAAAGCATATTAGTATGTTATGTGTAAGCCAGGTTAAAGAGATGGGTCTTTAATCTAGATTTAAACTGCAAGAGTGTGTCTGCCTCTCGAACAATGTTAGGTAGGTTATTCCAGAGTTTAGGTGCCAAATAGGAAAAGGATCTGCTGCCCGCAGTTGATTTTGATATTCTAGGTATTATCAAATTGCCTGAGTTTTGAGAACGTAGCGGACGTAGAGGAGTATAATGTAAAAGGAGCTCATTCAAATACTGAGGTGCTAAACCATTCAGGGCTTTATAAGTAATAAGCAATATTTTAAAATCTATACGATGTTTGATATGGAGCCAGTGCAGCGATGACAGGACCGGGCTAATATGGTCATACTTCCTGGTTCTAGTAAGAACTCTTGCTGCTGCATTTTGGACTAGCTGTAGTTTGTTTACTAAGCGTGCAGAACAACCACCCAATAAAGCATTGCAATAATCTAACCTTGAAGTCATAAATGCATGGATTAACATTTCTGCATTTGACATTGAGAGCATAGGCCGTAATTTAGATATATTTTTGAGATGGAAAAATGCAATTTTACAAATGCTAGAAACGTGGCTTTCTAAGGAAAGATTGCGATTAAATAGCACACCTAGGTTCCTAACTGATGACGAAGAATTGACAGAGCAACCATCAAGTCTTAGACAGTGTTCTAGGTTATAACAAGCAGAGTTTTTAGGTCCTATAATTAACACCTCTGTTTTTTCTGAATTTAGCAGTAAGAATTTACCCGTCATCCAATTTTTTATATCGACTATGCATTCCATTAGTTTTTCAAATTGGTGTGTTTCATCAGGCCGCGAAGAAATATAGAGCTGAGTATCATCAGCATAACAGTGAAAGCTAACACCATGTTTCCTGATGATATCTCCCAAGGGTAACATATAAAGCGTGAAGAGTAGCGGCCCTAGTACTGAGCCTTGAGGTATTCCATACTGCACTTGTGATCGATATGATACATCTTCATTCACTGCTACGAACTGATGGCGGTCATATAAGTACGATTTAAACCATGCTAATGCAGTTCCACCGATGCCAACAAAGTGTTCAAGTCTATGCAAAAGAATGCTGTGGTCAATTGTGTCAAACGCAGCACTAAGATCCAATAAAACTAATAGAGAGATACACCCACGATCAGATGATAAGAGCAGATCATTTGTAACTCTAAGAAGAGGAGTCTCGGTACTATGATACGGTCTAAATCCTGACTGGAAATCCTCACATATACCATTTTTGTCTAAGAAGGAATATAATTGTGAGGATACCACCTTTTCTAGTATCTTGGACAGAAAAGGGAGATTCGAGATTGGTCTATAATTAACTAGTTCTTTGGGGTCAAGTTGTGGTTTTTTTTTTTATGAGAGGCTTAATAACAAGGTTTTGGGGACATATCCTAATGACAATGAGGAATTAATAATAGTCAGAAGAGGACCTATGACTTCTGGAAGCACCTCTTTTAGGAACTTAGATGGTATACGGTCTAACATACATGTTGTTGGTTTAGATGATTTAACAAGTTTATACAATTCTTCCTCTCCTATAGTAGAGAATGGGTGGAACTGTTCCTCAGGGGGGTCTATAGTGCACTGTCTGATGCGATACTGTAGCTGACGGCTGAATGGTTGCAATTTTATCTCTAATAGTATCGATTTTAGAAGTAAAGTAGTTCATAAAGTCATTACTGCTGTTGTGTTGGGAAATGTCAACACTTGTTGATGCTTTAGTTTTCGTTAATTTAGCCACAATTTACTTTTCGGGCTGCTCTCTTTAGGGTGCGAGTATGCTCATTATACCATGGTGTCAAATGGTTTTCCTTAACCTTCCTTAAGCGTAAAGGAGCAACTGTATTTAAAGTGCTAGAAAAGAAAGAGTCCATAGTTTCTGTTACATCATCAAGTTGTTCTGAGGTTTTGGATATGCCAAGGAATTTGGATGCATCAGGAAGATAACTTAAAAAGCAGTCTTTTGTGGTAGAAGTGATGGTTCTTCGATACTTGTAACAAGAAGTAGAATTTACAATTTTGGCTATATGAAGTTTGCACAGAACTAAATAATGATCTGAGATATCATCACTTGGCTGCACAATTTCAACACTATCAACATCAATTCCATGTGACAGTATTAAAATTTGGATAATGTTATATGAAGCACCATTACTTCAAACGAGTTATACTTGAAGCCTGCCCTCTGAGAAATCCTGAAAACGTTGATATAAATTGAAGCAACTCCTCCCCCTTTGCCTTTTAGACGTGGCTCGTGTTTATAACAGTAATCTTGGGGGGTGGACTCATTTAAAATAATGTAATCATCAGGTTTTAGCCAGGTCTCTGTCAAACAGAGCACATCTATATTATGATCAGTTATCATATTATTTACAAAAAGTGTTTTCATAGAAATGGATCTGATATTCAATAAGCCAAGCTTTATCATTTGTTTATCCATATTGCATTTGTTTTTTATTTGTTGAACCTCAATTAAATTGTTAACCTTAACTTGGTTTGGACGTTTTTTGTATTTTCTAGTTCGGGGAACAGACACAGTCTCTATATCACATAAACTGACAGTCACCATTTATAAGTTACTACTAAATATTGTAGAAACGTAATTTTCTATAAAGTTGCTTTGCAATGATTTGTATTGTAAAAAGTGCTATACAAATGAACATAAATTGAATTTAATTTAAATTCATTAATTAATAGTGTAAATTGCATTGCTTACAAGTCTTACAACATGCCCCATCTGTGCAATTGCAATTTAAAACTGGTTAGTGTCTTCTGCTAGTTATCAAAGCATTAAAAAAAAATTTCTGAACTGATAATGGGGGAAGTCGTGGCCTAGTGGTTAGAGAGTTTGACTCCTTTCCTAAGGTTGTGGGTTGGTGGGCTGCTCCTTGGGTGCTGCAGCATAAATGGCTGCCCACTGCTCTGTGTGTGTGTGTGTTCACTCCTGGGTGTGTGCACTTTGGATGGGTTAAATGCAGCGCGTGAATTCTGAGTATGGGTCACCATATTTGGCCGTATGTCATGTCACCTTCATAAATCACAGATTGGAGTTTAAAATAATAGCATATTTGTCTGATTTTAAATGAATGAAAAAACTAAGATGAAAATTTACATGAGCCAGAATTTTTATATTACTATGGTAAAATAAATGTTCAGCAATATCGTAAAAAAAAAAAATTTGAATTTTGGCGCACATTTTTTTCTATATAATGTTAATATGGTAACTAAGACATACTGTACATTTTGTTATGCTAGCATGTGTGGAAATATTCAAACCATGTGTGTTACAACTAACCCTGCATTACTTTGTGCCCCCGCACTCCCCTATCACTTGCCCTGCACATTTTGTATGTCTCCCTCAATTATCACACCTGATTCAACTCAGCAGCTCATAAGTGGAGACCACAAGACCTGAAGTGGGTGTGTCAGATATAGAGAGATATACAACATGTGCATCCCTGGATGCGGAGAAATGGCTTCTCCGCATCCAGGGATAAGGCCATGAAAGGGTCTGAGACATCTGTAGATTTCCATATGAGATGTAATAGTCTTCTCATGTTATCCGCCGAAGACCTAGTCAGTCCTAATAAATCTAACTTGGTCTGAATGTATAATGGTTGGTAATGTTTTGGAAGTCATCTTCCCATGGGGAAGACCCGATTTGAGATCGCGTATGGCGTTCTTAATTTCCTCTAATGTGATGTCCCTTTCAAGAGAGTCCATATCAAATGTAGATAGACAAGGAATCTGTAGGGAAAAGAAGAATCGGTCATATTTTCCAGTCGGTACTTCCACTTGTGATGTATATAGCTCTTGATAAAAATGTGTAAAAACCTCATTAATTTCCTTTCCATCTGTAATTCGTTAATCTTTATCGTCAAAAATAGAAGGAATAAAGTTCTGTATGCTGAGCTGTTTGACTCTATATGCCAAATATTTTCCTGCTCTCTCACCTATTTCATTTTTTTTTTTTTTTTACAAAAAAGGCAAATTCAGCTTTTTTTTTTTTTTTTTTTGTATAATATAATTTAGCTCCAATTTCAGACTGTTCACTTTATTAAAAGTTATAGGTTCCGGATTACTATAATATTGTTTGATTAGTTTTTCACTTTCCAAACGCTGATGTAACAGTTGAATAAGCGTGTTCCTCAAGAAAGCCTTGATCAAAGCAGTCCCCTGTACTGCAGGATAAAGCTGAATGTGGCAGAGCTGGACAGGTTTTAATGGTTTTGGGCTGAGCAGAGAGGCCCTGACAGTGCTGCTGGATATTCTGAGAAGTAAATGCCAACAGTGATGGGTTCCACAGTCCAGACCCCGTTGTTTCCCTTCTGTCTGTCAGTGGTACATCATACAGAGTGCTCTCCAGAGTTTTTGACATGCGCCCCTTTCCACTGTCACTGCTTTGTCATCCAAGTCAGTGAGGAGGTGCTGGCCATTCACCAACAGATTCACCTCCTGAAGACCCCAGAACACATGGAGACAGGGCTGGGCTCAAACTGATGTTTTTTTTCTGATGTTAATCCTAAACTGTGCTATAAATTGTTGTAAAAAGTAGTTATTATAGTATATATAGTATAATTATAAAACAATTAGTTTTAATGTGTAAAAAAAAATTTACAGGATGAAAAAATAAACAGAATGTTGTGTGAAAAAATGAAAAGCTGCATTAAAAAAACATTAACGTGCATACATACTTCTCTTTTATTTACACGTGAATATGCAAAACAAAAATACAAAATAAAGAAAAGTACTCAAGCTTATTTACGAACAAATTACACACAAAAAATTAATAAGTGTACAACCTATGCATTTCATTTATAACTTGCATCACAAAAATAAAATACAGAAATTAGGTTGCTTCATTGACAATATGACATTTGAAAAAGATATTGAAAAACTGTAATGTACCCATTTTTCCACTGTTTTCTCTTGGCTAATAAAGAATGACTAATAAATAATGTATTTGTTAAGCATTCTCTCAAGAAGAGAAATCTTGCGCTCTCCTCTCTCTTTCTCTCTCTCTGGAGTTTGATGTCCTCCCCGAGCAGCTCCACTCACTCCCTCACCTGTCCCGGGACACTTAGCAAATAAAACATGCCTGTTCACAACAACAGCACAATAAATTTCAGCAAAACAATTGTCTATTAACTTTGTATTTTTAAGTCTTTCACAAGCAGGTTCACTTTCTCCAGAATAGTACTAAAACAAGAGAAAATAGAAACATTTATGAAAAATATAAAGCAATCTTAACATTAGAAAATATGACACAACAGGACATGCATACAAAATACTGAAGTGCTTAAGTTTGGTTAAAACATTTGTAGACATATCTTATATGATTGTGCTACAGAAACACAACAAAGAGAAAGTATTGCCTTATATAGAGCCTGTATTATTGTTTGTGGGCTATATGTAAAAAAATAAATAAAATAAAAAAAACCTGGCTTTTAACACTCTAGGTATTTGAGTAAATAAAAACACAATACTTACATTTCAATGTGAATTCCTCCACATAACTCTCACCTGCCTTGTTATTTGAATATAAACCATTTTCATATGCACGCAAGTGATTCTGGGATATGGTAGGGTGTGAAGTGTCCATAAGATGTACACATTGTTTTAATTGTAAATGAAGGGCGAATTTGAAGTCGCTTTCGAAATTCGTCAGTCTTCGTCACGCCACGCACTTTAAATGCGCACTCCTTAGTCCATGCACTTAACTTTGGGACACTGCTATTGTCACATCTGAGGGGCACATTATAACATGACCACATGACATCTTAAAATGTTATCTGATCGAATGAAAAAAAATATACATAACAAACTAAAATATTTTGTTAATAAAATAAAATTAAATATTATATTTTTTTTTCTTCAGATAAAATGTAATAAAAAAAGAGAAATAATCTGATTTTAGAGATTGACAGTGAACACATTGCAGCTTTCAATAATAGTTTCTAAACATTAAACATTGACTGTCAGTCTTTATTCACCTGTTTCTCATTGTTTCTCAGAATAGGACATTGTAACGCAGTGTTACAACATGCCCCATCTGTTCAATTGCAATGTAAAACTGGTTAGTGTCTTCTGCTAGTTATCAAAGCATTACAAAACGATCTGAATTGATAATGGGGGACGTCGTGGCCTAGTGATTAGAGAGTTTGAGTCCTAATCCTAAAGTTGTGGGTTTGAGTCTCTGGACGACAATACCATGACTGACACACACACATTGTGGTGCCCATGAGCAAGGCACCAAACCACCAACTGCTCCTTGGGTGCTGCAGCATAAATGACTGCCCACTGCTCTGAGTGTGTGTTGGATGGCTTAAATGCAGTGCATAAATTCTGAGTATGGGTCACCATACTTGGCTGTATGTCATGTCACTTTCATAAATTACAGATTAAAATTAAAGCTGCAAGCAGCGATGAACGGGCCCTCGCACACGGGCTCACCGGCAGCGAGTGGCTTTAGTAAATAGGTGAACGGTGAGAAACATGCATTTAAACTCATAAATATAAGTGGAATATATCAAAGTTTACTCCATATTTGTGCCAATCTTTGTGTTGCCAGCAGGTGGTGCTCTCATTATAGTGGACTATTGGCCTTCAGATGTGTTCAGGGCAGGACTCTTATCGAACATGTGAAGTTTGGGGAAGATTGAACAAATTATGCCTGAGTTACAACAACTTCTCTTGCTGTGGCGAGACATCAAAATTTGTCATGACGCCATGGACATGCCCTTTAACAAAAACTCAAGATCTCCACAAGTTAACATTGCACAGGCCTTTAGATTAGACTGACTAAAAAAAATACATTAATCTCAAAAAAATTCTAGGAGTAGTTTGTCACAGCATACAACATGTCACTTCCTGTTGCCAGCAGGTGGCGCTATGACTATAACTGAATATGGGCATGTAGATCTGTTAAGGGCAGAAGTCTTATCTAACATGTGAAGTTTGGGGCAGATTGGACATTGTAAGTCTGAGTAACAGCAACTTCCTTTTTCATGGCGAAACATCGAAATTTGTCAGGCCGCCATGGACACGCCCTTTAACGAAACCTCAAAATCTTCGCAATTTAACATCGTAAACACCTTTACATTTAACTGACCAAGTTTGGTTTTGATCTGAATATATCTCTAGGAGTAGTTTGTTAAAGTACAACCCCTGAAAATGGCAAAAACAACACCAATTTTGCAGAGAAAATTCTAAATAACCGACTTCCTGATGGGATTCGGATTTCGTACCAAGAGACTTTTTTGTAGGTATTGGTGTGATACATGTGTGTACCAATTTTTGTACATGTACGTGAAAAATAGCTCGAGGCGCACTCCATTGAATGTGCATA